>NW_010395989.1:9668-10747 GCF_000710305.1 Buceros rhinoceros silvestris
CGGCAGCTGAGGATGAGCCGGCAGCGTGCCCAGGGGGCCAAGCAGGCCAACAGCATCCTGGCTTGTATCAGCAATAGTGCAACCAGCAGGAGGAGGGAAGTGACTGTCCTCTTGTACACAGCACTGGTGAGTCCACACCTTGAGTCCTGTGTCCAGTTTTGGGCACCTCACTACAGGAAGGACTTTGAGATGCTGGAGCGTGTCCAGAGAAGGGCAACGAAGCTGGTGAAGGGTCTGGAGAGCGAGTCTTACAAGGAGTGACTGAGGGAACTGGGGTTGTTTCATCTGGAGAAAAGGAGACTCAGGATGAATTTATTGGTCTCTTCTTTTAGCTACCTGAAAGGAGGTTGTAAGGAGGTTGGGGTTGTCTCATCTCCCATGTAGCAAGCGATGGAACAAAAGGAAATGTTGTTCCAGGGGAGATTTAGGTTGTATGTCAGGAAGAATTTCTTCACAGAAAGGGTTGTGAAGCACCGGAACAGGCTGGCCCGGGGGGCGGGGGGGTGCCCCACCCCCGGAGGGTTGGGGTTGTCTCATCTCCCATGTAGCAAGCGATGGAACAAAAGGAAATGTTGTTCCAGGGGAGATTTAGGTTGTATGTCAGGAAGAATTTCTTCACAGAAAGGGTTGTGAAGCACCGGAACAGGCTGCCCAGGGAGGCGGTGGAGTCCCCATCCCTGGAAGTGTTTAAAAACCGTGTGGATTTGGTGCTGGGGGACATGGTTTAGGGACCCTGGCAGTGCAGGGTGAATGTTTGGACTCGATCTTCAAGGTCTCTTCCAACCAAATGGTGCTGTGATTCTGTGAAATTACGGATGAGCTGGGGCTAGGAAGAGCCCTTGCTGTAACACGAGGTGGTGCCAGTACAACCATTGCTCGTGCCAGCGCAGGCTCCAAGCTGACAAATGCTGACTTCTAAGAGGAACTCTGAAGACTGCAGAGAGAAATTGAAGTTATATACAACCATAAATATTTAATTCTTATTATTGCATGCTGAGAATTGCACCACTGTCTGCAAAACACTATAAAGCATATCGACATAAAACATCGTGGCAATGCAAATATGCTGTAAATATTGT
>NW_010395989.1:10866-14336 GCF_000710305.1 Buceros rhinoceros silvestris
GGGAAAACAGAGGCATAAAATTAACTCTTAAGCTTCTTTATAATTATAGATCTCAGGATTCTCCTGTGCGTTGTGGTACCATTTCATAGTTTTACCATCAATTTAAAATGACCAATTTTCTTCTAGCATAAAATAAGTTGTGATTTAATTAAAGCAGAAAGCTAATTAAAGTGAAATTGAGAAAGACTAAATCAATTATGAAGAATGCTGTTATTAGATTTGAAAGTCTAGCAAAATTAGTCAAGTTATAGAGCACCACATTTTCTCCTTTTTAATGTAAGAAGAAAGATTTGTCCATCAGTGGTTTCTGTGGTTCAAAGAGGATAATTCACAACATTTGAGGAGGTAACATTTTCAGTCATTAGATGTAATAAAACAATCACTCCGACTTCAGTGGCATTTTGGCAGAAATATGTGCTGCTTTTCATTGGAAACAGAGATAGTCCGGCCAAAACCTGCCTCTTTGGTTTTGGAAGTGCTGTGCCAAATCCTTGGGAAAGCTGTCTTTATTTTCCTCGTGCCCCCATTCTGCCCTGTAAGCCAGATTTCCCAGAAGCAACGATTTTCATCAGTGAGGGGGAATGATGTCTTCAGGCGTGAAGGGACATGCAGTTCTTCTGAGCTTCTCCTACACAGGGGCACCGTGAGTCACTCAAATGATGGTTACCCGTTCTGCTTTGCCAGTGGTTTTGGTGAAAATGTATTCTTTTTTATTTGAGACTTCGCTTTTCTGTAGCAAAAGTCAGAAATAGGAACCTGCGTTTCAACTCTTCCTATTTTCAATCAGATTTCTTACCAGGTAGTTTTAAAGAGTTCTCCTCCTGACCTACACAAGCTGTGCATCTGGGTCGGTGGTTACTTTACAAATACATCGGTATGTTAAATCTGTTGATCAAGTAGCTAGTGAAAGTGCTAGAGGTGCATTTTTTATTCCAGAATGTTATGATGTGCCAGTATTTCCATACTGCCAGAGAAGAACATTGTGTCTTCTCAATACACATCCTTTCTTCTGCTCTTCCCTGCCCACTCAGTGGTTTGCTTATAGAAGCTGAAGAATGCTCAGCTGAAATAAGGCCATTATCAACTTTTCTAGGTGAGGAAAAGTCCCCAGGGAATAGCTGAAGAGACTGGAGCTGCTAACAGAAGTTGTACCAGTGGGACTTCAAAGAAGTCCTATGGCCAGGGAGCTGTGCTCTGGTAGGGTCGGCGGGGCAGGACTGAATCTTTGCTGGTCCTGTGGTTTGGAGGCTGAGATTTCTGCCTGTTCACAAGAGGGATGGAGAAATGACCATAAATCCTGACAAAACGATGCAAGTGAACCCCTAGGATGTGTCTTCTTGGGTCGTGGCAATGGGCTACTCTAGAAGACACGCAGAGTAGTGGTAGGAGTAAGTAGCCTCACTGCCCAGTCTTTTGTGGGATCATCAGACAAATGCAAAATCCTGAGCTGAAGTGGTTCAAAAGTATTTCAGCACAGAAGCTGTGACCACTGAGCTTGCTCTCAGACTGCAAGTTGTTTGTAGAAGCTGTTCGGGGTGTGAGGGTGGTCTTTTCTACCTCAGTATCAGTGCTATCTCAGATTGTTTGAGTTGGAATAATCCACACCTCTGTGCTTTGTACTAATCTGGGCTGAGGATACGTGCAAAACAATTCACTATGTCTCAGACAACCCCTAGTTCGGCAGCAGTCGTTCCATTGCTTACGGTTGTGTAATACAGCCAGACTCTGTCAGCTTCGAACAGCAAAAAGTGGCATTCGGCGTGGTTATTTATACCAGGTATATGAGTAAAATAAATGAGATTAGCTAAAGTGATTTTCCAGCAGAAATGCATCTATGCTGTCAAGTCTAAAAATGTCATATGATCTCATTTCTCCTCTCTCCCCTCCTTGCTCCTTCCTTCCCCATATGTACATGGGAGAACATTATACTGGCAAATATTCCAAGAGTGGGCCTTGTCTTAGATGAGGTGGCAATAAAACCCCGCTACAGGGAAATAAAACCCCAGTAGGTATTCCCAGAAGGCAACTGAACTCAAAAGCCTGTATTCTTTCAGTTCTTGCAATAAATCTGTGTCAGTCTGACTGAACACTTGAACAGTAATTCTGCACGTTCTTGTTTCTGATGGACAGTCTCACCTACCAACACCGTTCTCCAGATCCATTGTTTAAGAGTTTCTTTCTCCTGTAATAATAAAAAATTTTCTCCTAGATGTTTTTAAAATGCTCTCTAATGATTGGTCATACAAATTCACAAACTGATTAAAAACCCCCGTGCTTGGAAGCTGGCGGCTCTCCAATGACGTTTTAATAGTCCAAGCTTAAGAGGGTGGAAGTTTTCTGTATATTTTATCAGATAAAAACTTTTCAGTATTCCAACTGCTTTGCAACACTCCAGCAAAAAGCCAGCCACACCAAAGTGAAGTCTGACAATGCTTTAGAAATAAGTTTTAGAGATTATACTGATAAAAATAAGTCTCACAAGAAACAAAAACCTTGCTCATAACTTTATGTATCTTGCTGAGAAGTTGCTTTTTCAAGGCTTGCATAAAATCAGCTGTCCTGTCAAGGCTCTGATTTCACTTCAGCAATGGTTTTTATTAGTTTAAGAAGATTTACTGTAAACTGGCTTAATCTAAACTAGGGGAAAATGCTCTTAATTGAAATAACACTGTCTACAGATGATTGTGCAATAGTCCAATATTGGCTATGAAGTTGATTTAATTTAATTGGTACAACCAGTCCTTCGGGGCCCTCATTTTAGCAGACAGCGATACGCATTTCTTTTGCACAGCACCCTCGACTTCCATTCACCAGGACTCACACGCCACATCTATTTGGCAGGAGGAGCAAGTTTCTCAGTTCAGCTCCTGTTCTCCAGGCACTAATCCTTCTGGATTTGTCTGCAATTGCAGCTGCAAAACACAGTCGGGGTACCCAAACCTAACAGGCTGATTCGGCACAGGAGACAGCTCTGCCCTAGCAGCGTGCAGCGTCAGGTGGGGTTCTTCACCCCGCGGAGAAGCAGCTCTAGTGGGATGCAGGGCAGCACACCTACGTGGTGGGCCCTGCTCGTAGCTGGCGTAAACTGCCGCGGTACCTCGGTGTGCAGGTGCATTGCAAAAATGTCCCGTTACAAGTAGGTGTATGGAGGCAAAATTAAACCTTAGCTGGTATTCAGACTCTTTCATTTCCTATAAGAAAAGCCTGTAGTGTGCAGCATTCTTCTAACGTCTTGAGATTCCTGTTAAATATTGATTTACCAGCAGGTTCTGAATCTACACTCCAGGTAAAAACATATATATTTGACATTACAGTTTAAACTGGGGCTCGTTGCCAGTCACTCCGGAGTGGTGCATTTTTCTCTTTCTTCAGTTTACTTTCCCACAGGAAAAACAGTGAAGTTCTGGCCAGTGGTAAAGACGGGATATTTCTATGTGCTCCGAAAAGTCCCCCTGCCCAGGCCCTCCAGG
>NW_010395989.1:14415-18631 GCF_000710305.1 Buceros rhinoceros silvestris
GAATGCCTGTTGGAAAAAGTCCTTGTTGCTGATGATGACAAAGTGATATCACATAGTCTTAAAAATTAGGGCAGTGTGACTGCTGTCTGCTCGGAGCTGGCCCTGCTTGAGGCTCTGCCAGGCTAAGAGCTATGGAAGCCTTTTCACACTGATGTGAAATCATTAGTAACAAAATTAATGAGGATGAAAATGAACTACTGTGATTTTTTTGTGGTTGAGCCATTTGTTAATGCCAAGAGCTGTTCAGACTGTGGCTGGCTCGTGGTCTACCTGCCAGGATGCTGCTGCCCCGTGCTGGTGCCAGTCAGCTGAACTAGTGTCAGCCCTGTTGCTGGTTTGTGCGTTCAACTTAGGACACAGGATGGACTTTTGCTTTTCCTTCACCCTGCAGCAGGCACGTCTTTCTGCTTGTGTTCTGCTGGATCCTTCCTCCCCCTGGGAATGTGGGTCTGGGTGTCTGGTCTGTATGAGCTGGGGTGTACCTGAGGTGCACAGCTAGAGCTGAGGAAGAGGGTTGTGATCCTGGTTTGCAGAAGAGATGTCACTGCTCAGATCTTCTAGTCTTCACTGCTTTTACCTTTTCAGCCTTTTGCTTCCTTGGACTGTCTTCCCGCTGGTAGCAAGACTCCTGCCAGCCTTAAATGGTCCTGTTTTTCCTTACACGTTCAGGGTTGTCATCCTTTGGCTCCTGTGCTAACGCCCTGCCAGCTTGTTATTACCTGCAAGACTCTAAAGTGAAAGTCAACAGTAAAATATCAAAGCACTTAATGTTAAGTTTCCTCCCTGAAAAGAATTTCCTCCTCTTTTGTGTTGGAATATAATGGCCATGCAGCTCCTAACAGTTTCCAGGAGTATCTGAATGGTTTCAGGATTGCTCTTGTTCAGGAACAGGAACTGTTACCCAAATTCTTATTTGAGCAGTTGAAATTTAAATCAGGAATGCTGGCATCTCTCAGTTCACTGATATTAATGAGATGTTTTCAGAGGGCTCCCCAGCAGCACCCAGTCTTTTCCCAGCACCAGGACTTGTGGTTGTTTAAGATACTCCCATTTGGATCTTGTTCTGCCACTGCCTTTTATTGCTGTTGTTTCTCCAACTTTTTCCTATTTCTTTTCCCTGCCTATTTTGCTTCTGTTTTCCATCCATTTCTTTTTAAATTTCCCCTTTTCAGAGGGTTTCACCGACTGCTCACCCTCTCACAGTGTTCCACCCCCAGACTGCTGGTGCTGACACTACAGTGTTATAACTGAACCTGGTTTTGTTAACACCAAATCAGCAAAATTAAATGCACGTTAGCTCACCATTTCAGGCTGCCGGTGGACTGCAGCTAACAGCTCCACATCCATTAGTGCTCAGCCAGCAGTAAAATGCTTTTTGTCTCACGTCTGTGAGAGTTAGAAACGCATATTAAAACCCGTGCGGTTAAGGCTCTTGAAAATCCAAATGCCGCCTCCAAGCCTCGTAAATACGTGAAGTTGTCACATACTTCAAGCTCATAATTTGCCGTGGACATGAGCTACCAGTTCTTGCTTATGTAAGTTGAGGCATGAATGATAACTTACTTTGTTTTTTTTTTCATTTCAAAGTGTTTGTGAGGAATAAGGATGGAAAGAATGGGAAGAACACTAAGTGAAAGGTGATTTGTGCCCCCCCCCCCCGCCTTTTTTGTAACCTGACTTTCCTTCCCGGATAACGCAGGTGGCATTTATCAGCTAATAGGCTGACTACTCACTTCTATCAGCTGCGCTGTCATAGCTAAATGCCTCCTCAAGTCACAGCGGTGACAGCTGTTGTGTGATGTCTGCTGTGTTTTGGGGTGCCCTGGGGATTTCAGAGCTTGCGAAGAATCTGCCTTTGCTTGAGGTGGAACATCAAGAGTGTATATAGAAACCGGGAGGCAAACTGTAATATAAGCTCACCTGGGGGATACACTTGACCTGATGTTTCATCCAGTTCTGTATAATGGAATTGAGTGGAAGGTGCTTGATAACACTAATTAGGCACTGGGTATTAAAACTGATATCGCTAAGCAGCAAATACAGTTGCAACAGAGAGGATTAGTGGAACAGGCACAGTTCAGAGCTGAAATACGAATCTAATTATTTCCAATTCCAGTTATGCCCAATGCACACTAAGAACTGAGCGCTTAGCAGCACCTAGTGTGTCTGTTACCCACTGAGCTACCCCAGAAGCAATAATTTTCACTCGCTTGAGAGGTTTTTTTTTTAGAAGATCCTAAACTCTACGGTGAAGAAGAATATAGTCGTATGTATGAATTCATTGTTTATTAAAGGTTTGTTTCAGTTCCCGAGGCCAAACCGAGGTGTGAATTTCTCCTGTCCCCTTTTTAAAACCCTTCTGCCTCTGATAAGGCAGACGGAATCGTTACGGTGATTTGAGGAGTGGATAACCCGGACCCTCAACCCGTAACAAACCCCAAAATGTCAAATAATTTCCAAAGTGTCAAATGATCTGTGACAGCTGGAACCCTACAATTTTTAGCTTAACATCAAAAATCACAAAAACAAACCCAAAACTCTGGTGGAGAGGTGATAACCAAAACATAATGACAGCAAAATAACTACGTTCTTAAAAATGATTCTGTTCAATTGAAAAATACTAAGAAAATACTGCGTCCTCCTGGAAGCTGTACTAGTGCAATTCTTCAGCGTTTTGCGTTTATGCAGTTCAACTTTGAAAACCCGCATGTACATGAACAAGTTCTGAGAGTTTTGCACTACAGGTTTTATGCAAGTATGTTTTGAACATACATATACTTTGTGGGATACACTCCAAAGGTGATGCAGAGGACCCAGGACAGAAAGAATAGAATTTCTGTTGTGTGATTAATTCAAAAAGTGGTGATCCAAGCATATAAACGTTAATTTCAGAGATCTGTGCATGATTAGGCAGGGTTTAAATGTTCTGCAGAAGAACAGTGGTTTTTTCCATTATAATTTTAAAAACGAATTTGTGGTTTTTTTCTATCAGAAAAGACAGATTCAGTGTTAACTAATGAATAGACAATTGCTATAGGCATGGTTCATCCTTACAAAAAGCATATGAAGAAGGGAACGGATGTTTTGATCCCCGGAGAACTGAGCAGATGCACGAGCTTCATATTGTCCTTCTGGCGTGTAACTGCCTTTCCTGTAGCGCACGCTGCGCGCTTTGCTGGAGCACCGCCTTGCTCCCGGGAAATGATGATGAACTGGAAGCTGCACTTTCTACAGCTCTGAATTCTCTGGAGCTTCTGTGATTGCAGAAGCGACAGGGTTTGTAACAGACACCTTTCCTTTCTGTTTTGGTTATCTTTTTGCTTTGGTATACCTGCGGCAGGTAGTGTGCTGGATGCAACATAGATACAAACTCCTTGCTGTTCAAGACAACATTAGGTTGAAAGACCAGGCTTGCAAAGCCAGCGTTGCACTGCGGCGTTAGAGCTGTGTTTGCTCAATGTCACAGAATGGTTGGACTGGATGATCTTAAAGGTCTCTTCCAACCAGATGATTCTGTGATTCTGTGATGAAAGGCAGGTCCTGCTTGTCTAACTTTCTACGATCTCGTTCTGTGACAAGGTGACATGCTTAGTGGATGAGGGAAAGCTGTGGATGTTGTCTACTTGGGCTTTTGTAAGGCCTTTGACACCATTTCCCACAGCATTCTCCTGGAGAAACTAGATGATCGTGGCTTGGATGAGTGTGCTCTTCACTCTGTAAAAAACCGGCTGGACAGCCAGGCCCAAAGGCTTCTGGTTAATGGACTTACAGCCCGTTGGCAGCCAGTCCAAGTGATGCTCCCCAGGGATCAGCATTGGGGCCTGTTCTCTTCAACATCTTTATCAATGATCTGGATGAGGGGATCGAGTGCACCCTTAGTAGGTTTGCAGGTGACACTAAGTTAGGTGCATATGTTGATCTGCTTGAGGGAGGGTAGGGAGGATCTACAGAGGGTCTGTTCAGGCTGGGTCAATGGGCTGAGGCCAATTGCATGAGGATCAACAAGGCCAAGTGCTGGTTCCTGCACTTGGGTCACAACAACCCCCTGCAACGCTATAGGCTTGGGGAGGAGCGGCTGGAAAGCTGCTCAGCAGAAAAGGACCTGGGGGTGCTGGTTGACAGCTGCCTGAGGATGAGCCAGCAGTGTGCCTAGGGGGCCAAGAAGGCCAGCAGCATCCTGGCTTGTATCAGACATGGTGTGACCAGCGGGGGGAGG
>NW_010395989.1:18960-29171 GCF_000710305.1 Buceros rhinoceros silvestris
GGGTTGTTTAGGTTGGATATTAGGAAAAATTTCTTCACAAATTTTTTGTGAAGCACTGGAATAGGCTGCCCAGGAAAGTGACGGATTCACTGTCCCTGGAGGTATTTAAAGGACGTGTGCAGTACCATCAGACTCTTCTCACAAGTAACAAGTGATAGGAGGAGAGGAAGTTGTTCTAGGGGTTGTTTAGGTTGGATATTAGGAAAAATTTCTTCACAAATTTTTTGTGAAGCACTGGAATAGGCTGCCCAGGAAAGTGACGGATTCACTGTCCCTGGAGGTATTTAAAGGACGTGTAGATGTGGCACTGAGGGACATGGTTTAGGGACCCTGGCAGTGCAGGGTGAACGGTCGGACTTGATGATCTTAAAGGTCTCTTTCAACCAAAACAATTCTGTGATTCCGTGGTTCTATTAATAAGCCTGAGGGGATTTGCTTTGTTTTGTTTTCCTTGTTTAGGTACAAATGAAAGTACAAGAAATGTCATAGAAACCCACGGATGCAAACTTCATCTTGCCGGGGCTTGCTGTTTGAGACCTGATTAACTGTGAAGAGCTCTCAGTGCAGTAGCAGCCCCTTGTTTGTGGAAACACGATCTCCGTCGGCACGCTTCATTGCGCTCGTTAGGACATTAGAGAACTGAATGAGGGTAGAGAATTTCTAGCGGCAGAGCCTGGCTAATGCCTTTTTTAATTCAGTCATGCCCCTGGTCCCCACACCATGCTGTGACTGTGGGTGGCACAAAACATTTATCCATTTTTCATGGTGAAATTCAGCTTAAAAAGAGAACAGGTGGAAATCCCGTGACTCTCTACTTCAGTGAAAACACTCTCGTTGAGTTTAAACAGTCAGGTATTTATTCCCCGCCTCGGGCACCAAAATTTAAAAAGAAATGATTGTTTTCAAAAGGTATTTTAGAGAATCATTTCCATATTTTGTAGCTGAGATGTAAATGTGATGGATGCGATGCATGTACTGAGTTGACCAACAAAAGCACAATAAATAGTCATAACGAAACTTGGATTAGTGTGTACTTGTTTTGTCTATTGTGGGTTTTTTGTATTTATGAACCTGTCTTACCATAATCCATGCGCTCTGCTGTTCTTATTACCGCTCCATACCTCTGTGGAGGACTTCTGTCCCTGACCTTTTCAAATGGGCTCTCAGTCATACCAACAATTGGATATGTCCGGTGACGTCTGTTGCTCATACGATGAGCAAAGAGAATGTGAGAGAACAAGCTGCAAACCAGGAGGACGTTGAAGACAGAAACAGGAGTTCACATAAATTAAGATTATTTGAGAATAATGTTTCTCAGAAATAAAGGTAACCAAGTTGAAGATGAACCTGTGCTGCATTCTTTCAGTCTATACGGAGAAGATGATCTAACAGCTCGTCTTGAGGGCTGTGTTCCTGGTGTAACATAGTTCTCCGTATGCTGGGCAACCTGCAAGTTGTATGGAAACAGTGGTGCACTGGTACCTGAGACTGGAAGCAGAAGTAGGTGTGAGGGGTTTTGAACACACAGAAATGCAGAATGGTCCAAAATGATGTGATGTGGAAATCAGTGGATTTAATAATTCTAATGAGAGAAGTGATAAAGATTACTGATTTTAATGAGTTCTTACAGGAGAGGCTGGAGGCTTTGATTCTACTATTTGTTCACGTATTGTAGAGAACAGGCTGCTGCTTTCCACACACATGTAGCATACTAATAAGGTATTATTTTCTGCCTCTTGGATCTCTTTTGAATTCAAATATATCTATTAGCAGCTTTACAGCACAGCTTATGCATATCCCAAGACTATATGATTAACTATTTCTACTGTACCATTTGGTGGGTGGCATTGCAAATGACAGAAAAGTGCAGAGACAGAGTTTTCTTCTGTGGGTCTTAACACTCTGGATGGAAAATGCAGGGAGAAAAAAAAAGAGAGATTTAAAGTCATTTGGATCTGCATTATTTGAGCTGGCAGGAGTCCAGGTTTTGTCATTTTAAGGCTGTGTGAATATGGGTCAGGATGGTGAGTGCTGGTGGGAAGCCTTGATAAGGGTTTTGAAGGCTGTTTCGGGCGTAGGGGTCAGTACCGGTAAGAATGGTGCTTGGTCTGATGGAACAAATCTGTCAGTATGGCAGATCTGAAGGAAGATGCAAAGAGAGAGCCGGCTCAGGACAGTCAGCAGCGCAGACATTCTACTTTGCTGACCCTGGGGTAAGGTATTTGGCTGTTCCTGCTATGGCAAGGTGATGGTAGAAGATGCGGACAGACCTTGCACAGGGAACAGAGGAAGGAAGAACGGGGGAAAGCTAGAAAAAAGAGCTTGCTTTGCTGACACTCCGAAATGCATCGGAGTGGTGAGGTGCTTACCCCATACTAGCCATCAGCCTGCATGCCCGATGACACCTTTGGGAGCACCCACCTCACCTGTCTGGCTTTTGAGGGCTCTTCATGTGGGTAAAAAAGGCAGTGAGCTCACTCTGGTGCTCCTGGTAATTGTTCTTTCTCCACGTGCTTTGTGGAGGCCTGGGGTTGTCCTCACCTGGCTTCTGAGAGCAGCTTCGATATCTGAACGGTCCTGTCAGGTTTTACATTTCCTGGCCAATGAAGGCTGCATTCCAGTCCTGGGAATGCATCCAGGGTCTTTCTCCTGAAGACCAGGAGATTCATAAGAGAAGAATCAGACCTCCAGGCTGCATCAGTCCAGGCTTTTCTCATGTTATATGCAATTTTTGTAGCAGCTAAAATGGAAGCTTTGGCTTTTCTGAAGAATACAGTTGATGTGATGGTCCAGCTCTGGCAGGAGACCTGGGGTATGGTGGTATTATCTGTGCATGCATTTGTTCTCAGGCTTTGACTGAAGTAGGTTAACTGGTTGCAACTCAGTCATGGGATGCATCCACACTGGAGCAGGTTGTAAGTCTGTGCTTCAGCAAGATCAGGTACAGCTGGCAAGATACGTGGTAGGAAGAAACTTGGCACAGACTGCAAAAGCAGGGCAGTGTTTATGCAACTCTCCTGCTAGCTGGCTGAAAACTGAGCTGCCTTGATGCTTTACTGCTCTTAAATTTTGGCGTTGTGGCCAAAGAGGGGAAGATCAGTCTGTCAGGTGGTGGTGCCTGTTAGGTGATGGGGTGTGGTTCTGCACCATTTACTGCAAGGGTGTAAAAAAGGATGATTTCCTTACCTCCCTTTGAACTTGGCACCGGGGCTACGCTGTCTTCTGGAGTGGCGATCTGCTCTGCCTCTCTCTTCCGAGGGCTGACTTGGGCAATCACCCTTCTGATCCTGATCTTTAAGTGTTGCTGTTCGTTACAGTCCAAGTGGGGCAAGAACAATGTGGTTCTATGCACTTTCTATGCTTTCTTGCAAAGGACTATTATTATGGGGTCTTTTTTTAAGGTATTACCTTTTTTGACCTGAAACTCCTTGTTGCTGATGAAGCTGCTAGCCTGGGACCTCGAGTAGTGTTGTCTTTTCTAGTGCAACGTGCTGACTAGCTTCATCATGAGCTATTGTCACAGAAAAATATCTGCCTTAGCATTTACTGTGGTGGCGCTTAATGGATTTGACAATCAGCTGGAGCTGCAACATGAACAACTCTTGCAAGTTAGATAAGCCTGAGAGACTAATTGTTTTCCTAAACTCCGTTAGCTGAGTTTAGCTTGGATGCTCTTTAGCCATTCTCCTGTAAGACTCTAAAGCCAGTGTCAACATTTTAAAGCGTACCCAATTCATGACTTGTCAGATTATAAGAATAGCCCCATTATGTTAGAGCAAAGGCCCAACAGCTCAGTATCCGGCTTCTGACAGTAGCTGACCATTAAGGAAAGGGTGTAACAGCAGGGAAGGTATCGAGTGATATTTCCCCAATATGCTCTCCCCCCCCTCAGCAGTTTATGGCTTAAAGATTTTCTGATTTTTGTGTTTAATAACTCACTGTGGACTTTTCTTCTGCTAATTTGTCAAATCCCACTTATGCTTTCAGCATCTGCAGCATTTTGTGGTAATGATTTTGGCAATTTAATTATTCACTCTGTCAGAAAGTCCTTGCTTTTGTTTGTTTTAAAGCCTTGACCAAAGATTTCATGATGATGCCCTGATTGTTGTATTGTGGAAAACAAAATTTCTTACTCATCTTCTTCATGCCACTCATGATTTTATTGAACTCTAATGAGGACAGAAACTGTGTTATGGATTATGCTTTCTGGCTGTTTATATTCCATTTCTTTTTGCTTTTTGTTTATTTCATCTTTATTTTTCTAATTTAATCAGTTTGAGATTATTTGGTCTAATTAAGGTAGACTTAATCCAGGGACAGTGATAATTTGAGAACCAGGACTTGAAGGTAGTTTATTTAATGTGTCTTCCAATCCTTTGGATTCAATTTGCCCAGCTTTCATAGTGATGGATGCGGTATTAAATAATTTAAATAGATGAATTAAATTTGGAGCAAACAGAGGCTAATGCATTTCACCCTCAAATAACACGCTGCTGTAGCCAGAGAGTTTTTCTAGAAGAACTGGGGTTGAGTTGTGAGCTGGAAGCGCTGTATGCAAAGCAGCGGGCAAGGGCCACATGAAAACCTTTGATTTATCCTCTAGAACTAATTTGCCAATTCCTTGTGGTCACATTAGCAGAACAGAGCCAAGAAAGAAACGCACAGAGATTGACCATGCGAGATGGAATAATAAGCAGCTGTTGCTCAAGAGAAAGCTTGGACTAGTCTTGCAGAAATGTAATTAGCAATGCACTGGCCGAGCTGTTTGCATGCCCAGAGCTTGCACAATGCCCATCTGGTGGGCACTGGTAATTTTTAGCCTCTCATTTGGTGAGAAGAAAAATCCACCGACTTTCTTCTCACTAAGAATCAGGATGGCTGGAAGGGGATAAAAGAGATGCAAAAGAGCAGAACACACTCTTTAGTACTCAGGGACGCTAGATGGGGATATTTGCTCACTTTGCAACTCTTTGTACCCCACAGTTTCGGCTGGTGGTGCTACTGCTGACACCTCTAGGGGAGGAGCATACCTTGAGGTGGTGGTAACTCTCGGTTAGTTCTCCCAAGGAGGGACGGTGACATCCCAAGGAAGGGATTGATCGGGGGCGGTCGTATGGCTCTCTTGGGAAGACCTACACCTTTTGTTGCTGTTTCTCTTTCTTGGGCCTCCATCTCGAACAGAGCTGGTACAGCTCAGGACTTGCTGAGGTCTCTCTTCTGGCTGTGAAACCCAGCTCAGCACCATGGGGGAGGGGGTGACCATTGTTCTTCCTCTGCAGCTGGAGGAAAAAGGAGCAAATCTTACCTGTGGAAGTGGAACGTTCCCTTTGTGGACCAAAGGCATTGCTGCTGTCATTGACGTAATTTGGGGGCAGGGAAGTGACCTGAAGCCACTCTGCAATCCTTTCATTTCTACATGTTTGGCTTGGGGGTGTTTGCCAAGGGGGTGTCATTCAAAGCAGGAGAACCCTGGCTCGGGTCTTGGCTGCCAGTGAGGCATGGCCCAAGGTGAAGCCGGGATGCTGAGAAGGCTGGCTCGTCAGGAGAGCCCTGCTGCCTCTGCAGGCCCTGAGGGAGCCACTGGCTCAGGGTAGGCTTTAGGAAGTCCCTGGAAAGGGACAGGGGATCCACATGCCAGCACAGATTTCAAGGGTGACCATGGGATGCAAGATAGATCTGCCCTGTGGGATGCTGGTGGCAGTGCAGGGTAGTGCTGCCGTGCATTTTTTGTGCGAGGTCAGGCTGCAAAAAGGGCTCTAAAGAAGGTAAGAAAGCCTTGAATTCTCCTGTTCGGCTGATGAGTAGAAAATGAGCAAAAAAGTTGTGTTGCTGCCATTCCTCAAAATCCATAACGGCTAGACCACGGCTTTTAGCAACACATGTGGGACAGATGTAATAGAAACAAGTCGGTTGAATCAAATGTCTACACTTAGTGAATTAGGAAGCTCTGATTTTTTTTTCCGCTTGCTTGTTTAAATGCCTGTAGTATGCAATATAGTGGAAATCCCAGAGGAATGGTATGAAATATTTAACTTAATACCTTATGATTTTCCACAGACTTTAGGAGGGCTGTTTGAGAAATGAAGTTAGTGCACATTTTTCTGCTAATATAGAAAAATGAGATATTCTCCAAATTCTTTTTTCTATTGTGGACATTTTAGAAACTCTAGACTTTGATGCAGTAAAAAGTGTAGTTGGATTTCAAAAGAACGAATATCCTTTTTTTTTTTCTTCCCCCATGTAGGTGCATTAACTTCATTCTACTTCTCTTAAACCTATTGCGTGTTTTGTATACTGCCTTGAAATTCAGTATTTGAATCCCTTTTGCATAAAATTAACAGCTCATGTGAAGCCTTTGGCTGAGCTAATGGAGATTTTTTTGTATTTCTTTTTTCTCAGGATGAAAAGGCTGCCTGAGCTAGATTGTTTTCTTCCTTTAGTTTTGACTGTCTTAGTTTTTGCTCTTTCGCTTTTACTTTGACAGTAGATGTTTAGATGAAAAACGGGGCGGTTGAGGTTTGCAAGTGGCTCTTTTGATGAGGATTTGTGATGTGAATCTTTAGTTGATATCAACATGTGCGGAATTAAGCAATTGCTATTATTGAAATAAGTTTTCTGTCCTTATCGTGTAAGGGTCTGTATTACTGAATTGGGGGATTTCTTAAGCTTATTTGGCTTGGATTTTTTTCTAAAGTGGAAACAGTTTTCTCTTCGATAAAGTCCATCTCCAATCCCTGACTTTGGGCTTGCCTACATTTTAAAATGTACCGAAATAGCTATTCCAGAATAAGCTCCCAGGAGGATATTTTAGAACTAGATTATAATTAAATTGGAAATAGGAATTCTTATTTTGGAATGCGACTGCCCACTTTGGGATTTATATTGAAATAAACCATCTCGGAATAATTGTAGTTATTTTGGTATATATCCAAGAGCAGACAAGAGCTTAGCAATGTTCTGAAATAATTATATTAAAATCTCACGGATGTGATGGATAATGGAGAAAAATGTCAATACTGAGTTAGAACAAATTGGAGTGAGTGTGTCCGATGGTGTCAGATGTTGTTCCATGTTTTTTTCTTCAATTTAAGCAAAAGGTCTCACCCTTTGGGCAATGTATATAATTTGTTTTTAATACTGTAGTAGCAACCCTGCCTTGTGAGGAACAATCGAACAGGCACAGGTCCCCCCTCTGCACTACTTGCAGTCTAGAAAGAATCCAATTACTCCGTAATGCTCTAGATGTCAGCAAGTCTGTTTTGCAGATAAAACACAGGTTCTCGACTCTTTGTAACACTCCTCGTTTATAACATTCCTTGTTCAGGCAAAACGGCTACTTACGATTTTTTGCTTGAAGGAGAGCAGAAGAGGATAGCTAGAAGAAGACAAAAACTATAAAACCCACACACTTGTTCGGCATTTCAGTTATTGTGCCGCCCCGCTCTGCTTCGTTTACTACCGATAGCACGAGTCATTATTTACACTGGCAAACGCAATGTGCTTCATTACAACCTGTGGCAGGGAACTGGTGTAGATGTGAAATGGATACGTCAACCGTATTTACATACGCATAATATGTATAAAGAGATCGTTTAACACTCTCTCATTCATTTAGCAATGCTCACAAGAAGTTCTGCTATCCTTCAGGGTGCGATTTTTTTCCTCTTCCTTTAGGCGCTTTCATTTGTGCCTTGACTCCCACTGAGGGCAGATTGCAGGGGCTTGCTTTGTGCAAAAGGTCACCCTCCCTATTTACCTGCTTTTTTCCTCACTATCTTCCACATACTTTTCAACTATTTTGGAACCATCCTGGAGATCTAAAAAATGATGTAGAAATTCAAAGACACAATTTCAAGGTTATCCCACAGGCCAGTAAATCTGTAATGTGATTTGTTTTCCCTTTATGGTACATCATAATGAAAGAAATTGATATAATATGAAAGGGAAAAGCAGTTTCTACTTATCAAATTATCATATCTAGCATCAAGCTTGCGCTTGAAGGTAATTTCAGCTAATCCTTTGTAGCAATAAATATCTATTATATTTATCACACTGAATTTGTTTCCCCTTCACTTCATCCAATTATCTTTTCTATGACTGCAAAATATATCAGAACTGTCTCCACACATTTTTACAGATGCTACCTCACTATTCTCTTCTTGATCTTTTGTCCAGATGTGCTTTAATTAAAGTGTTCATGGAACTTGTCCGGGTTTATCCTTCACTATCCAGATAATTCTTATGTTTGCTTTGAAAAGTGGAATACACCAGTCCTAAGAGCTGAAATTCTGTTGGTGTAGAAACTGCTACGCAGGTTGCTATAATGCCACAGTCAGGATGTTAGTCGGAGGTCTGTCAGCATTTCTATTATAAATCTCCTTATCTAGTGGTTTGCTGCTTGGCTATTAAAATTTGCATAGGAAATATGAATAAAAATAGCCTCAAGCAGGCAACTCTTTTTTTTTTAAATTAAAATGACATATGGTTTCATTGCGTAAAGATGCTGTTGGTGCTGCTCACCAGATAGCTGCTACTCAATAGCTCTGTATGGGAATGACACTGTATCAGATTTTGGGAGAAAATAGATTTTTCCACTGATTTCTTGCAGAGCCTGAGCTGTAGGTTCCTCACACGATGCCGTCTCGGGGATTCCCATTTCTGAAGGGGGTGGATTTGTGTGCACAGAACAGGGATGATGCTGCTTTCTCATCAAGTGTATGTCATGTTTCTTGCAGCTCCTTATTCCCAAACACATGCAGACTATGGTGCTATAGTAAGATGTGTCGGTCGCTTACGTACATTTTTCATATCCAGCAGGAGCTTTTTCAGCTGGGGTGGTGTAGAGCCATGATGCGTGGAAAAACTCCGCAATCAAGATAGATTGTGAAGCAGGTCTGTTTATTGCGATATCAGCTCTACAGAGTCGGGTGCAGTGAGGGTCGGGTACCCTTAAGGAGGCTTGCACACCACACCGTAGCTTTGGCTTCTTATTTAAAGCAGTAAAACGTACATATTCAAAGGATTGCTCAACCGCCTGGTACAGATGTATTAGAATCTCCCGCTCCTGATGTAAATTAGGTCTCCTCCCCTTTGCACATGCGCAGTCTTCTTACATGTTACAGGTCATACAACGTCATGCATCGCATGTCTCATTAACTCGGACTTATGCCTCCCCTGGGAGGAGAAAGTGATATTCAGCAGTCTATTAAGCAGGCGCAGTTCGGAGAGGGCTAGTCATTATCTCTTGTATCTTATGACTCGGGTCCCGTTAGGCCACATCCTCCCTCGTGGCTGTAGAGACAATACTCTTCTCCTCTTTGTATTGTCCCAAACGATGAGGCGTCAAGTGATACGGTCCTCCGCCTAAGCCTTGCATTCTTCCAGTGATAAAGGGCGCTGGTGAGCAAGGGTGGGACGTAACACTTCGTTAACCTGGAGCTTTGAGCAACCCAAAGGCAGGCAGGGCAGGCAAAGCATTTTTAGCAAGTTAACTAATATTCAAACCTGTGGATATTTTCTACTTTCCCAACTCACTGTGGGAGGGAATAAATCCTGATGGAGACCCCAAACCTGGTCTTGCCTCGTTTCCGCCAGCGCCGCTGGATGTTGCACCAGTAGCTCCAGTTACACCCGTTGCGCCAGCAGTGATAAAGGGCGCTGGTGAGCAAGGGTGGGACGTAACACTTCGTTAACCTGGAGCTTTGAGCAACCCAAAGGCAGGCAGGGCAGGCAAAGCATTTTTTGCAAGGTTAACTAATATTCAAACCTGTGGATATTTTCTACTTTCCCAACTCAGCCAGAAGATCGATTAAGACAGGATGAGCTGGATGGTTCAGAAATCTGTGATTGGTAAAGAATTGTCATTAAATGGGGGAGTTTTTATTTGACTCGGTAGCCTTGGCTGCTTTCCTCCAAATACTCACCAATCCTGACAGTAACAAATAACGTAAAAACCTTCGTCATAGTTATCTTGTAGATATCATGGGGACTTCCCCACGGTCCGTAGTAGTGAAGAGAGGGATGCTGGGCAGAGCTATCCAAACTGCTTGGCTGTGCACATCGTGGGCCAGGTGTGCACAAAGCCTTTCTGAAAGGAAAGAAAACATCAGGCGGTTGTTTCAGCTAAAAGGTCTTGAAAGAAACAATTACAACAGCTTACACAAGTGCCTAAAAACAAAGTCTCTTCCTTAAGAGAGGGGAAAGAGCAGGCC
>NW_010395989.1:29270-40085 GCF_000710305.1 Buceros rhinoceros silvestris
GTAGGTGAGGAAAGGCTCCACCCTTGGAGGGTTGTTGTCAGCCATCAATGCTAAATTTCTCTCTTCCTTAGGGCCAGCCTGAGGAAACAAGAAAAGGTATAGGAAAAAGGCTAATTTCTTCTAGCTTCTTCATTGTCTCCTTCTCAGTGTGTCCTTTAAAAGAGGTGATACAGGCGACTAATTACTGAGGTTAATGTCCTGAAATGCTTCCTCACTCGAGGCTATTATGTGTGATTGAGGAGATGTTAATATCTGCAATCAGCCACAGATTCACAGGGGAAGGTGCTGATGTTTGCAGGGCTTAAGCCCCTGATTTCAACAGCCAGGTGTTGCCTGAAATCTCCACTTTTTATTTCAACCATCACAGAAACCTCAAAGGGGTTGACTGCAACAAACCATTCACAATATGCGCACAAGAGAATGTAAATCCAGACTGAAAAGGGATGCATCTTCCCATCTGTTCTGATGTTATTTAGAAATGTTCAAGTTTTAGGCAGATACTGGCAGGTTTTTTTTTTAATCTGGTCGGACTCCGGGTGGTTAGCACTCCACCCTGAGATCATCCAGAGCACCGCAGGGCAGAGGAACTCTGCTGCTCTGGGGTGGTGTGCTCCTGGGGGAGAAGAAAAGCCACCCTAGGCGGGCTCACAGTGCCACAGCCTGAAGGGAGATCTTGCACGAACCCGAAGTCTATTTCCCTCTGCTCTCTTGATGCTTTCTTATCATGTCATCTGTGTATCACGATTCTCAACACAGAGAAAAACATTTGGAGTGTTCCAGTTTCCTCTTAACACTAGCAGAGTGGTTTGTTATTGAGGAAAGCAAAGCACTTCTAGGGATACTAGTTCCTTAACTCAGAGCATCCACCTGGGAAGAGAGGCCACAGACGCAGACTCGCTATGGCAAAAGTCTGTGAAGCTCTGCAAGTTATACTGATTCTTTTAACAGGAAGATAAACACGGTTATGTTAATCCACATTATCGTGGTTGCATCAGTTAGACGAAAAGGCATAACATTTCCAGAATAATCTAATTTTCGTACACGCAGAGATCCAGACTTGCTCTGGGTGCAGGGTGACAGTGTGCTCTGCAGCCGGGAACGCCAGGCGTCAGGAGAGCCAGTGGGACTCTCACGGCCCTGGTTACAAATGACTGCCAGCCATACAAGAAACAAATCTCGTGTTCTTGACACAAAAAACTAGCAGACAACAAGCAAGCCAGACTCCCAACTCTTGAAGCTGTCTTTCAGCCACCAAGAACACCCTTTTTTTTCCTCCTCACAGACCATCTTTGAGTGTTGAAGGCACCAGTGAAGGAAAGGTGCTTAAGGCAGTCAAGAGCAAGCTAGGGTAATTCAGTTTGCACCTTGTCTTCTCAGACTCCCTTACCTCCAGAACATCACGCCAATGCAGCCTGAAGTGTCTGAGTCAACGGTGTGGCTACTTCAGCTTCAGCATCCTTCACCTTAAAACCAGTGAACTGAGCACCTTCACGTGGGAATCGGTTTTTCTTCCTCTGAGAGGCCTATGCTACACACTTACTTTGATGTTGGGACACTTGAGCATTTTTTTCTGTTACATAAATGGACAGATTTTAGTTGGAATACATGGGAAATAGCATTTCCATATTTTCAAATTTTTCATAAACATAGTAGTAGATAAGCCACTGCTTGGACTGAGGCCAAATGTAGAGCATTAATCATTTTGAAACATTTCAAATACCAGAAATATGTAAAGGGAAAACTGCATTCAAAGCTTTTTTTCCCACGCTTTTACCCCCCTCAAAGCCTTGAGCAAGGAAATAAGTATAGCTTCAAATGGGAACTTTAGTAGAACTCAATTTTAAATTCAGCAGTTGCTAACATTATATCCTTTCCGTGGTAAACCGCAGATTCCTGGTGTTCTCTCCATTATTCCTCGGCTGTAGGCAGCATTCACCACTTACTTTTCCAGAGATCAGAGATGGAGGCGCTTTCATAACACTGACTTGGTGCATCTTCCTTGTTTCTTTCTTCCTTGAGGGCAAAAACCGGGTTATCTTGTTCTGAGGATGTCTGACAGTGACTATTCCCTGACTGGCAGTCACTACAATCTAATTCTGCTGGACTTAATTACCATAATTTATTCCCTGTAGATGGTTTCCAAAAATAGAAGTAGGTATGATCCTTACCCTAAAAGGCTCGCACGGAAGACAGAGAATTAAAAAGACTGGCTCATAGGGGAGAAAAAGTAAAAGCAATGGCTATGGAAAGCACATACAGAGAGAGATAAATTAAATCCAAATTACTCTGGTGTGATAGTGAGACTTAATAAGGAAGTTTGTTAAAGGGAAAAAATATCATTCAACCAAAAGGTAGAGATTCATGAATAGCCCTCAGAATAACAGGGAGAATGGCAGCACCCCAAGGGCATAAACCCTAACCCACAACTGGAAAGACCTTTTCTGCAGCTCAAATCACTGATTTCTGGTGTTTCCTGTCCGTGTGATCCAGCAGGTAGCTCTGTCCTTCCTTAGTCACCCTGTCCCTTTCCTATAGCTGTCTTCCAAATGTGTCATTATCTCATTTCCTCGTCACATCCCAAATTATCTTTAGAGACTGTCCTGCTCTCCACAAGTGAGGAAGCAGCCCTGAGCACATGCGCCATAGTCCAGACCCCTCAGCAGGGCTTGGATCTCACTTTCCACTCCAGGCTTGACACTCTTGTTGCTTGAGGTTTTTCCCAATAGGAAGGTTGAGTTGGGAAAGTAGAAAATATCCACAGGTTTGAATATTAGATAACCTTGCAAAAAATGCTCTGCCCGCCCTGGCTGCCTTTGAGTTGCTCCAGGTAAACAGAGGAAACAAAGTGTTACGTCCCGCCCTTGCTCACCAGCGCCCTTTATCACTGGAAGAATGCAAGGCTTAGGCGGAGGGTCTTATCACTTGACGCCTCATCGTTTGGGACAATACAAAGAGGAGAAGAGTATTGTCTCTACAGCCACGAGGGAGGATGTGGCCTGAAGGGATCCGAGCCATAAAGATACCAGAGATAATGACCAGCCCTCCCGAACTGCGCCTGCGTAATAGACTGTTGAATATTACTTTCTCCTCCCAGGGGAGGCATAAGTCCGAGTTAATGAGACATGCGATGCATGACGTTGTGTGACCTGTAACATGTAAGAAGACTGCGCATGTGCAAAGGGGAGGAGACCTAATTTACATCAGGAGCGGGAGATTCTAATACATATGTACCAGGCGGTTGAGCAATCCTTTGAATACGTACGTTTTACTGCTTTAAATAAGAAGCCAAAGCTACGGTGTGGTGTGCAAGCCTCCTTAAGGGTACCCGACCCTCACTGCACCCGACTCTGTAGAGCTGATATCGCAATAAACAGACCTGCTTCACAATCTATCTTGATTGCGGAGTTTTTCCACGCATCAAGGTAGCCCTTTTGTGAGGCAGGGACGGGGACGCTGCAAACCCCAAACTCGCTGCTTCTCTCAAGGTTTTCATATCACTTAGTACCTGCTGCTGTAGGCTCGTGTAAGCTCCCACATATTTGTCTCCTCCCTGTCCCTGTGATATATGGCTTCACTGTTGTCCCTCTCTGACAGATGACCAAAAATCTTGCTTGAGGTTTGCAGAGGAAGCCTGCCGTGGAGCAGGTTTTAGGCTGGCTCTTCTGTGGTCTCATGTGAGCACCTGAAATACTGCTGCTTACGCGTTCTTTAAGCCTTCCCATAAAGCAGTGGCTAAATAATCCAGCAGTGGTCAGCATAAATACACATACGTATCCATCCATACATATATGGTAGCAATGGCCAGATATACTTGTGACTGAGTCCCAGACCTGGCCAGCTTTAGAAAGTGATGTTTGCTGGGTCAGTGGCTCCACCAGCCTTTAGCTTGGCGTGAATTGCCTGGAGAGGATCACACTGCTGATGAAGACTCACCAGTTTGTACAGAACTGACCCTCTTCCACAACAGCCTCTGGGAACCACACAGCCCCTTGTGTGACAGTGAGATGGGGCTGACGGTCCACCGCTGCCATCCCAAGACCATCCCTACCCTGGTGAGGTTTTTTTTTTTTCCTGGGGTTGAAGGGACTCCATGTGGAGAGGGAAGGAGATGCTGTATTAGGAAGAGGTTATCAAATTAGGGATGCCCCGCAGTGGTGAGTGCCAGGCTCACCATGGCAGTGTTGGGATTGGAAGACGTTGTCTGCTGCTGTCACCTCTTGGTGACTGGGCTGGAGGGAAGATCATGACTTGCTGAAGTAGCCACGTGAAAGAAGAGAGTAGCACAGGCACAGCAGCACAGTATTCCAGAGGTCAGCTAGCAATCTTGTCCCGTTCAGCTCTGTGTGTCGTTCCCTAGGCTTTGCTAGTCGGGCTCGCATTTTGCATTTCTACACCCTGAGCGATTTCTGCTATTTAGGGGATTTCAGGCTTTACTCTTCTTGTGGCTTCCTGCGAGGCTCTGTGGATGCACCTTTGGTGGTGGTACAGCCATCTGCCCATGTCACATGCAGCACTTTCTGCCTGGTGGGATGCACGGTGTCATCAACGCAGGGAGTCTTGCTGCCTTCCCTGGCCTTTGGAACAGGCTGATTTGGGGAGAAAAGTCTGTATCATAAGGAAGCCCCCATGGACAGGGAAAAAACATCAATAAAGCATTTTATTGCTCCAATTCTGAAATCCCCCTGTATCCTGTACCCTAATACAACACTCTGCATGCAAGTATGTCATTGGTTGTCTCATCCCATAAAGTCACGGAGTTTGTTCCTTTCCTTTGTGCACAGGAATTTCTGGATAATCTGGGGACAGGGAAAGGAACAATGCTGATTTTGCTCTTACATTGAATTGCTTGATTTATTTAGCGCTGTCTCTTGTGTGCTGATTCTCTCCAGCCCTCCATATTAAAATGCTGCTCCCAAAGTTTTTGTTCTTTGCTGCTTCATGTCTTCCAGGACAATGAAGCATCTGGCCCAAAGGTACAAGCTGCTACTCCACAGTGAGCATACCAATGACGGCCAGATGGAAATGTGCCACTTTGTTGTTTTCCCTGTGTCCCCCCTGCATACTGAGGAATGCCATGCGAATTGCAGCTACAGCGGAATTCATACCCTGTAGCAGTGGGAAGCGAGCTGCTGCGTTTGCGAAGTGAGCTGAGGGCACTGCGTCCCGTGGGGGGCTACCTCGCAGGCGCCAAGCAACGGGAAATCATGCCTTCAGCAAATGTCTGCTTTCCCTCGCTGTTGACTGAGTGTGTGGGGGGTGTACATGCCGTAGGTGTCTTGGGCTTGTTAATAAAGCCAAGGATATGAATAATACTTAACTGCTTCTGCCACCACAGTTCATCCGTAGCAGTAGTTGGTGAGAGAGGGGATGGTATGGGTGCGCAAAACCTTCATCCTCCTGCCATCTTCACTTTATACTTCCATGCTGCTGCAAGTCAAACAATGACAATGTTTTAATCAGAAGACATTTTGACTCAAATCTTTCTTTAAGAAACAAAGAATCTGTGTGATTAAGTAGACACAATTAAGGAATTGAAAAATAAAATAGCTTCTTGGGGTATGTCCCATTGATGGTAGTGCTGTTCGACACTCAGTTCAAGATTATGTCTTTCTTAATGCGGTACGTATTTTCTTACACCTTTTATATGCAAGAAGAATGTTCCTTTATTTATCTTTTAGGTGAATAGATACTTTACCATGGCAGAAGACTATAAAACAGCTGTCTGGAGAAAAGAAGATAGCGACCGAAAAATAGCTTTCAAGGAACAGTAAACAGCGAGGAGAAAGGATGCGCTGAACTAAGACCTCACCAAAAGAAAAAAGCACTAGGGAGATGGATCTGGCTACAAACACAAAGCACAAACACAAAGCAGGCTGATTAATCAACTAATCTGCTTCTTCAGTACATTAAACATGACAAGAAATTTAATAGAGAACAAAATCAATGTATTTGTAAAACAGTAAAGGTGAAACTGCTTGCTGGTTATAACCACTAATTTTTAAGTTTGGTTTCATAAGGATTGCCTGTCTCTGTCCAAAGCAAAACCGAAAAAGAATAAAATAAATATGAAATGGTGCATTGTGATCACAATCCTCGGCTGTTTATATGTATGCTTCAAATTAAGGGTTTGGTGTCATGGAAACAGCTTCTTCATTTGGAAAGCTCTGCAGCAGCGTGGGAAGGGAAAGACTGGAGAGAACGAGAGGAAGAGGGAGTGCGTAAGCGTGGCCGTGTAGTCATCCCAACATCACCGGCTCCCTCCTTTCCTCAGAGAAAACGAAGCAAACAGGAGGGCAGGGCTCCCAGGCTGCTTGCCTTACCTTGCTCTGGAATAATGCAGTTCCTTTGCCCTTTGCTGTTTGTCGTCTGCAGGAGTGGATGTGCCTTATTTTGTAGTTAATTCAACGTGCTGTTCTAAATAATTCCTAAGGGGATTTTCTGTACTGAAGGAATGTCCATATATATATATATATATGTATGTACACATCATGTACCTTTGTCTGTGGACTTTACCTAAACCCAGTATCTATCCCTTAAAGCAAATGCATCCAGAATCTACATAAATACTGATAGTTCTGTTTTGCTTATGTACATAAATGGATAGCATGTTCTGTATAATTTTAGTGCTAAAAAGACATTTCCTATTGCTCCGCCTCGAAAGAATGCAGTCATTTATATAAAGAGATTTTAAACTTTACCAAGAGAGAAATCTCTCCATTGAGTACAGGATTACAATAGATGGTTGGGAATTAACCCCACCACTTGCATTGTCCTAGCTTTGATGCCAGTTTATGCTGGGCACGGTTCAGATTACTCGGTAATCGATTACATTAAGCAGTAACAGGAGAGCTTTACAGAGACTAAATTAAGGACGTGTCCTGTATTTCTGCTGCGTTGCCATCATGCCTATCACGAAGGAGCAGAAACCCACCAATGCTATACAATGGATTTTTCTTCAAAGCATAGTAAAGCTGGATCTAAGGTCCTTAGGTGGGATCATGTGAAGCCAGTGGAGGCGTTCCCCTCTCCTTTGCAAAGCTTAGGTTGGCGTTACGGAAAGACCTGGTCGCAGGACAATGGAAATACTTTGCTTCCTTCATGATGGGGCTGACTATGTCTCTTCCTTTGATTCCTAGATGAAAATGCCGCTGCTCTCCCCCTAACTTCCTAATCTAGCTAGGTGTAAAAATTTTGGTAATGGTGCCCAGACACCATCTGTTAAACAAGTGTTTTAATGTTAGACTAGAATTGAGCTGTTTTTCCAGCCCAGAAGGAGAGAGCTGCCCACACCGAAGGGGAGTTGAGGTTGGGGCCGCAGCATCTTCGGGAGCAAACTGCCGTTTCCAAGAGCAGAGCCATTGGGAAGCCGCTTGCCACCTGTGAGAGTGGGTGGCCCCAGGGCGATCGGGGTGGCTACAGGGCACGTGCAGCCTAGGCATGGTTTGTAAACAGCTTTCGCTGTGCTTGTTCCCCTCCGCGCACTACCCTCAGCCAGCGGCTGGCCAGGCTGGAGGCATCTGCCCATGGTTCAGCTTCTTGGCAGGGAGGAGTTTCTGTCCTGACTGCCTAGCCTCGCCCCACCCGTCTGGGCATGTAGAAGGGCAGGAAAGAAGTTTCAGGAAAAAAAAGCAAATGCATTGGTTTGTAACAGAGTCTCTTTGATTGAGAGCTGTCATTTATCTTCCCTATAGCTGCAAGAAATGGTGTTGCTGTGAGCATCTGGAGTGAAAAAAATGTGATGTAGTCAGTGGGTTGGTTTGTTTTTTAAATAATTCCCAGTTTAAGGCAGGCGCAAAGTGAAGTACCTGCCCTCACGACCAACTTGGGAGAGAGAGAGGCTGCAATTCTGCCCACCCTGGTTACGTTTTTGTACCCCTATTAATGCTGCAGGGAGGTTGCTTCGGGAGCCTTAATTCTGGCACAGCAAAATCGTCGTGCAACTTTGGCACTGAAGGTCCGTGAGGAGGAGTTTGGTGTGGCTGCGAGAGGTGCTCAGCGCTGCAGCAGCAGCTTCTGCGGAAGGATGCTGCCTCTCGCAAATCAGCTCATTCTTGCCTGCTGTGCAGAAATAGGTGTGTTAAAGGAACCGGAGGTGGAATGATTTTCTTGAGAAAACTCCTAAATTCTCAGAGAAAAATAAAATAAAAGAAGTCTCACCAATGCAGAGGCAAATTCAAAAAAGCCCTTAAAATTATACAAAATTTTCTATCTTAACTCAACAGATGAGGTAGAAAAGCTCAAAATGTCTTTCTTCAGAAGCAGGCAATGGATTGTAGTTTGGCTGAATAGCTGTGTCTCAGACATTCATTCTCTTGGTTATCAAAGGAACATGAAAGGTGTAAGAGCTTGAGCAAAAGAGAAATGACTGTGCAACCTTGCTTCTCCTTGAGCTGTGCCTTTGTGCATGACTTATTTCAGAGTTTTCAGAGGTACCGAGGGACAGGATGAAGAAGTGTGATTTACATTAGTGGTTTTGTTCAGATCGGGAATGCATTTTGAAACAGTTCTTCCAGTTGTCTGCACTAACCTAATTTCGTTTGCATTACAGGGTGGTCTCAGAGCTCATGAACTCAGCTTCTTCCGGACTAAACTGAGCAAAGCACTCCCACCACTAATGGCCATTCAGATCGCAGACTGGAGCTTGTCTGAAGCAAATCCCTCCCCTCTCTGCCCTCCCCGTTTTTTTATAATGCGGCATTAGGTCCTTACCACTGTTTATCTGCACATGTATCTCCTGATTGCAGCGTAGATGTAGCCTCAGGGTACCGAAATAGCTCCAGCTGCCACCCCGCTGCTCCCTATCTGCATCTTTGGAAGATCTGTAGCTTTCTGTCACTTTGAGGATTGATAAGCTTTTTTTTTTTTGTTTGTTTGGTTTTTGTTTTGTTTTGTTTGGGGGTTTTGTTTGTTTGTTTTTCCCCAGAAGAAACCAGTTGTTTAAATAGCAATTTTTATTGGTAAGTGGACACGATACAACCTCTCGCTGTCTTTCTCCTGAATAAGCAATGCCCAAAATTCCCCCAAGAGTCAGAGTCATTAAGGAGCTATCTAGATACACATGCTTTTGCAAAGCTTTCATCTAACTCAGAGGTGGGAATGCAAATCCTGGAAGCGGGGGACATCCAGTAGCTTTGTAACACTCTCTGGGAGAGATGTGCTCATTGAGATGAATAGGTCTCACTCATTCATATTCCTCGTTTACTCATGTAACGTTTGTCATATGGATCATGTTCCCCCTCTAATAAGTAATTAATAATAGCTCACTGTGAGTTACAGATAGAACTTTAAATTCTACTTCATTGTACTTAACTGTTTCAGATGAGGCTTGCAGACCTGTGCAAGGGGCAGAGCAAGGCTGCTCGGCGGCGGTGGGAGCCCAAGGAGCCCAAGGAGCACTGTGCTGTAGGCAGATGTGAACACTGGACTTCCTTTAGCGTGCAAACAAGGGATTCAGAGCAGGCGGGGGCTTGGGCCTGACGTCTGCGGTTCCTGATCTCCCCAGATACTTTAGTTTGCTCTGGGAGCAGAGCTTCCTCGAGGTCCAGCTTCCCACCTCTTCATTACGTTTCTGAGGTCCTGCACTTTGGTTTGGGAGCCAGAAGAAATTGCTCTGGCGATGCAGGGAGATCACAGCTGAGAACTGCTTGTGCAGTTCTTGCTCCTGCTTTGCAGGAGTCTGGCTCCATGATATTCTTGACACGTGGGGGTATATGGTTTGCAAACTCACAGCATGTGACAGGGTGGTTGGGGCTAAAGAATTTAACGTTTTTCATGCAAGAGGACACAGTCAGTTTTCCTGCTGTCATATCTCAAAGGACACCTCTCCTGTGTCGTGGAAAGGAGACCCTAGACTGCAACGTGGTGAGAAAGGTCTCCCAGGCTTCTGATGAAGAGCTTGGCTGACCTGGTGGCCTGGGGCCTGGTTCAGGGCAATCCTTGAGTCTACGCTTAAAAATAAAGGACTCCGATGCTGCCCTGTTTCTCTCTCAGGGGTCTGCACTATCATTCTTCATCTCCCCAAAGACATGCATCTTTACATCAATACCACCACAAACATCCTAGTAAATTTTATACAGTCCTTGAGTTTCTGCTTTGTTGGGATGTGAACTCTGCTTCAGGGTAGTTTTTTCTCTGTTAGGCTTCTTTTCGTTTTGGGGTTTGTTTCTTAATTTGTCTCAAAGTATTTTTTTTTGTTTCTGTCTGATCAGCACATTTTGGAGGAAGATCATGGCTGCTTCATGGAATCAAAGCCTGTGAAAGATTTCTTAGCAAGTCTTTTTAGATATAACAATTTTAATAAGCACTTCTCACAGACATTTTGAGACGCCTGCTTTCTTCAATAGCTACAGCACAAAGACTTGTAGAAGATACACCTGAGTCGTGGCGATCGTAAAAATAGTTTTTAAACTATAGAACAAGAGCTTTCTTAAATTACAGTGTGATGTTAGGAGTGAAAATGGTTGGTGCTGGTGACAGACACAGTGAGAGAGGAAAGGGAAAGGAAAAAGAAAGCACCAGCGATAAAACCAAGCAGGTTCATTTAAGAAGTGCTGCTCAGTCCTTACAGTAGAGTTTCCAGTTCATCGCTAGGACTGTCAATACTATGCATGTAAAAATGATTTAAAAAAACCCAAACCCCACCTTGTTCTTCTCAAGACAAAAGGGAATAACTTTGCTGGCTTCACTGCAAAGCTAGTGTAAATTGGACAGTAAATACAAGGAAAATAAACAGAAAAAATATGGACCAGACTTCGAGCAATTAGCTAGGGTCGGGAAAGAGAGGGGCGGTGCTTGGAACGGGAATGGTGTGCTGCT
>NW_010395989.1:40183-40469 GCF_000710305.1 Buceros rhinoceros silvestris
GGGGAGGTGCTTGGAACGGGACTGGTGTGCTGCTCTTGCTGGGGAAAAGGGCTTTTGGGTTCGTCAGCATGGCGGGTTGTTGAGACACGCATGGGGATTGCTTCTGGCGTGACTGAATGTAAAGGTTTGACATATTGCTCTGGCCTTTGTCTTTGCAGAAATACAGGAACATTTTCTATCCTGGATGCAGCTCTTAGAGAAATGAAATCAATCTTTCTTTCCATCTACTTGAATAGGAGTTAGATTGGACCCTAAATATTTTAAATAGCTTTGTGTTGAATTTCAG
>NW_010395989.1:40603-42423 GCF_000710305.1 Buceros rhinoceros silvestris
TCAAAATTAAAACATTTAACTTGGAAACGGAAAAGAAGTCATGGGTGTGGGCATAAATGACAGCTGGGGAAAAAAATACCAGTCATCAAGTTATTATTGTCAGCTTCCCTTTCAGTTTTCATTTCACTTGATACCTGGAAGGAATCAGTTTGCTGTCGGGAACTGTAGGCACCACCACAAACAAAGAAAAATAATTATGAAATGCAGAAACTTTCTAGCTTGAGTTCAAGATTTGCTGTAGCTGCAGTGTTTATTCTTTCTGCAGGTGGCTTGGATGATGGCTCTGCTGTCAAATGCAAAACCTCGAGGTCTGTAGACTATAGCAAATGCAGCAGGATGCAGACAACTCTAGGCACTTGGATACTCTACATTTTACCAGCTCAGGTCAGAAAGCGTTCAAGGAAGACATTTCAACCAAAGAACGCCCAGCTCGATGGGACAAAACCTGTCATTCAAATAACACGACGCAGTGTTGTAAAAGATGAGCTGTCTTCCAGACTACACAGGGAAATTACCAGACCCTGTCTGAGGTAGTAAGGATAGCTCACATTGTGCCCCCAAATAATAGGAGCATGTTTGGAAAGTGGAAAGAATCCATTGATTTAAGAAAATGAAATGTTTTGCTCAATTCCATTTTCAGTTGCTCCAATTCAAATGCAAAAAGCAACTTAAGTCAATATATGCACATGAAAAGGAAAGAAGTAGGAAGTAGTTCAGAATAATCGTGTTGGAAAAACTCAGATTTAGCTTGATTATAAAATTTAAAATGTTTAAAAAATAGTAGTTCCTACTGTATGTTGAATGTATAGAAAACATTGAGAGGTCTTAATGTGATATGCATTTTTCAAATTAAATTGAAAAGATGAGAAAATAATTAATTTTACTGCACTATGGCAGATTTTTCTAAGAAGTGACGTGGTGTGTGGTTTGTTGGTTTTGGTTTTTTTGGGGGGGATGCTTTGTCAGACTGTGTGCATACGAATGACAGAGAGAAGGAACTTCCAGTGTCTAGAACTGGCAAGCTTAATCTAGGTTTCTTAAAACTATCAGTGCCGGTGGTGACGGTAGCGGTCCTCTTTCTGTGTACTCTTTCTAACGGCATTCACTTGTTTGTGATTAAAAATGTAAGGAGCCACTTCAGCCATTCCGTGAGGATTTCCTGCAAATTTCCTGTATTTGTGTCAATGGGCCCATGTGCAATTTTAGCTCAAGACCTGCCTTTGTAAATCTGGCTTCTGGCACCGAGGGCGTTAACGAAAGAAGGGCGCATGGCCAAAATCTGCCTCTTCTATCGTTGCTGCTGTAAATAGGAGACTAGCTTGTATTTTCGAAGCAGAATTTGGCCTTTTATTGGTGTTGGCTCATCCTGTATGATCATGAAAAATTATAGTAACACATGGGGTTTTTATTGTAATTCCATTGCAATGGACATGCCTGCTGGTTTTTTTTTTTTTTTGCTTTCCTGTAGACTGCTGTTTACCAACTCTGCCGAAAAGAGGACACCATCTATTCTATAATGATAACTCTTTCTCTAGGCTGATCGGTGGACGCACCGAGATTTGCTAGTTTGTGTTTATCTCAGCCAAATGCTATTTGGTGAAACACTTTTGCTAAAACCAGCATTTCTATCCATATTTTTTGTTGGCTTTCTCTCCATAGGGCAATCTGAGATTTTTTCTGTATATTACTAAGGTATTCATGAAATCTTTTCCTTATAGCACTTCTAATCCGAATCTGTCACTTCTCAGCCACTTATGTTCATGACCCTGCTCTTATCTTTTGAAGAACGTGGAGATCGGCAGCAGTGGCTTTTGTGCGCT
>NW_010395989.1:42515-44076 GCF_000710305.1 Buceros rhinoceros silvestris
TTTTGTCAGCTGCTTTTGTGGATACAGGTTCTTTGTGGGACTGCACAGAGGAGTTTTTTTGGTACGTATTTCCCACTACTGATGGGGGTTGAAAAGGGGCTGGTGTATCTGCAGTCTGAAGGAGGAGTAAATGATCCTTTAGGGAGGCTGAAGGCAAGGCTGGGAAGACAAAGAGGATCAGCAGATCGTTTGATAGAACCTTCTGTCTGCTTCTCATCTGTGGTTATGTGGACTATCTTGTGCTTATTTTTGCATCTGGTTCTGGTTTTGAGTCTGAGGTAAAAAGGCCCTTCTAGAGTGTTTAAGAATTAATGCCTCCCATTTTTTATTCCATTTTGTTCATTGTACAATGGTTGTATGTGTTAATTTAAGATGAAAACTGTGCTAACATGACTAGGCAGGATAGACTGCTGTATATATCTGGAGTCGCACTGAAAATCGGTGTGAAAATCAAAGTCAGGACAAGGCAATTTGCTTTATGAGCAGCGAGATTCACTGGGAGCAAATGAAAGATCCAAGGGAATCAGTCTGATGTCAGCAGTAGATTAGTAACACAGGAGGATTTCTCATAAAAATCCAGCTCTGACTAAATGTTTTTTACGTAAACAACTGCTGCTGAAATGATACACAAGAATAAATCCCCTACTTCACTACAGTGTTTGGAATCTTTCTCTTTTCGCAATACAAAAGCACCAATTTTCTTAGACTTTTATAGCTCTGGCAAATAAAACGTAGAGGGTAGCCTGGAGGGTTATCTAGTTTAACCTTTATTAGCACCTGAATGCACGAAACAATATTCAGTAGAAAATAGAAACACCTCAACACCATATCAAGTGCTTAGTTTGTATTTACAGGTCGTGCTGTAGTTTGTGAAGATTCTGGATGACAGGTCTTTGCTTCCCTGGCTGTTAAAAAGAAGAGGTTGGAATTTGAGAGATAATAAAGCAAAAAACAAAACAAACAAACACCCCCCCCCAAAAAAACCAAACTCGTGTCTATTTTGTTGTTTTGATTTATTTATTTTTTTTCTTAACTGCATTTAACAGTATCTTTCTCTCCTGGAACAAAAATTTGTAAATTTTCAATGTGTCATTTGGCTTTCATGACATGTTATTCGTGACAGACTGTGACAATGTTCACTTGTTTTTACATATAAATATGAAGATATGAAGCATAAATCTTTTTCTGGAGATGCTGTTGAATTAAAACCCTATTCTAATTTTCTTTAAAACAGAAAGTTTAATTGGAAGCAAGTTGAACACTGTGTCAACATGCAGCAAATTTGCATATTTTTCCCATTCATACCTTGTACACTGGGCTTTTGAAATCAGCCTCTTGAGTTGTATTCACATTTTTTATACTGGTGCAAGTAGGTTCTCTAGTGAGGACATTCACTTACACAAATTCCAGTTATTGTGTAAAACGCACTGGTAAGCCTTTTCTTTCCACTAATAACCTTGACAGGCAGGTGTATAACAGCACAAAGGGCTCCCCTGTTGGCCAAAGCGCATCAGTCTGGAATTCATGCAAAATCCAGAGGTGCCGAACACAAGATTCCTGC
>NW_010395989.1:44163-50258 GCF_000710305.1 Buceros rhinoceros silvestris
GCAGACAGCAGGAACTCATTTTCCCTGGGATATTAGGAGGCATTTTCCCTTGCAATTCAATTTTCATTTGCTTGAAATAATTTTGTTCTCAGCACTTCATAATTGTTCATTAAAGGAAATTAAAGGGTGGCCTATAAACAGACTTCACCAGAAGCTACAAGCAGATTGGCCAAATAGAACTTTGGAGAGGCGATAGAAGTGGATGGGTTTCCACGTCAGACGGGTTCAACCGCTTCTAATCCATATTCTGCTGCACTTTAATATCAATATTCGACTGCGTTGCAATTGGGGAATGGATCTGACATTGCAGGCCTGGCGCCAAGTGCGTGAACAGCCCGTCTGCGGTAAGTCCAGCTGCTTTGTAGAACGCGCAAGTCGGGTGTGTGACTAGTAATGGTTTATTTACATGCACCACATACGGATTCTGTTGGACTGCCAGGGATAAATTGATAAAGTGCAGTATAGCTATAGTTCTATTACCAAAGAAATATATACAATTGTGATTGCACATCATCTCCCGGGGACCATCGGTTGACATGGTCACCTCTGGGATTTCCCCTTCAGTGGGCTGAGCTCTCCATCCTCTTGAGACTGCTCAGATGAAAAATGCTTTAGTGGGAACTTGACCTTTTCTTCCCTGGTCACCAGGAACATGGGGAAAAACAATAAACTTTTATTAAAATTGTTATTTTCTTGAGAAAAGGTCAGTATTTTTTACAAAAAGGTAATTGTTTTTCTTTGGTTTTATTGGCTGGTTTTATTCTTCAGTTATTTCAGAAGGAGAGTTCAAACAATCCAGCTGTTTCGAGGCATGAGTGAATGTGCTACACATCAAAGGGTATGGGCATGGGCTGGCTGTTCCGTGGTAGCCGTAAGCTTTAATTAATGAACAGATTTCTTCTTTTCCATTAAACCAGTTGTTAGCCACTTCAGGTCTTTCACCTTGTCTTCAACAAACCATCAGTGAATGCCTACCGAGGCATTTTTTATGTTACAGAAAAAAGCTCATCAGATGTTACTTCCATCTCCTCAGCTTTGGACAGAGTGCAGGTCCCATCACGCTACTCTCTTGACTTGGTTACGAAGGCTTCTCATATTGTATTGAAGAATGGGAGAAACTGTCAGAAGTTTTGTTTTCTGTTGATCGACTGCCGGAAGTCTGGATTCTGAGGGCTGCTGTTAGTGAGTAAAATAAGCCCAGAGCCCCTGAGAAGCCACCAAATGTTTGATATTTGCCTGTTTTCTCTTTCTCTGTTTTGACCTTGTCAGCGTAGCAGGGCTTCAAAGAATCACGAAACTCAAAACATGGGCTTTTTTGGACTAATTTTTAATTACTTAGCACTTAGAGCCTAAGTTTCTGTTTTTCTTGAAACACCTCATAAATGTCAAGTTTTAAAAAAGAAAGTATGTGGTAAACATTTGAGGGTGATGCCACGTGTTTCGCATGTTAAACAACATGATAAAACATAATGCAGCTTAACTATGGCATGGCAACAGGTCTTCCAAAATTAACTGTGCTAGTTACAAATGAAACTCATGGATTTATTTCAAACTAAGCTGGAGCACAAATGTTTCTTAACTGAAGCCCAGAGAACGACCCTTATATGAATTATAAATATGCGAGAAGAAATATAGGATAATAGGAAGGTTTTAAACATTTTTTTTTACTTTTTCAGAAATTTTCTTCTCTCAAGTTGTCTATTAACAGCTGTGTGGCTGCTCAGATGAGCTTCTAGTCTCATCAGAGGGATCTTCACCGAAACAAATGCTATTTCGGAAGCAGTTCCAAACAGCTGCAGAGCACTGTCACTATTCAAATGCTTGTAAAAAACCCTCCTGCTTTGATGAGTGAACACAGTGAATCCTGTAGATAAAAGACGAATTGGAGAGTGACTAAGCAAACTCGAAGTCAGATGGATCTCTTTGATGCAGAACCATCTTACAGTCCTCATGGCTCTCGTTGAGCTAAGCTCTTCTTTGCGTACAGACTGACGCTGCGTGGTGGTAAGGCTGCAGTAACAACAGCGCTTCCGCGGGGGTAAGCAGCACAGGCAGCCCAAAGCACTTAATGGCACCAGTGTTTCCTATAAATTAAGTGTGCGGCATTACATTTTATTGACAGGAAATAGCTACTTTGTCTCAAGGCATCTGGCTCTTGATTTTATTAACCTGCAGGATGCCTAAACAAAGAAGCATATACATAACATTATTTCAAAGAGATAATTATTTCCAGAAGGGCATTGCTTACATATGAGGCACTCTAGTGTTTCATATAACAAGCAGTGGAATAATTGTCAGTGCTGTATCTAATCAGAAAGCAACTATCTCAGAAGGGGATAAAAGCCAATAATTTTTCACTGGCTGCTTGAGAAAAAACATTATATATACGTACATATACATATATAAAAGATATAATATATATGTGTGTGTATATATAGGCACTTCAGCATCTTTTTAGTTATTTTGGTGCATTTAATAATAGCACTTCATATTGTGTCAACTTCCACCCAAGCAGTTAACAGACGTTTATTGAGATCCATGGTCTCACACCTGTCACTTTGATGAGAGATGGTGGAGTGGAAAAGGAAGAAAAGCGAAGGGCCCGAGGGCTAGACAGGTGGGCAGCCCTCACGGAGCAGCGTGCTGAGAGCCTGCCTGTGGTGCCTTCCTGGTACTGACAGCACCAGGAGCTTTACTGGGGGAGTTACAGCTTCTGGTGTTTTCCTTGCAGCTTCCCCGTCTGAAGACTTCTAACTGTATTGCGCTATTAGGAGGCTTTCATAGTCAAAGGGACTCGTTTGGACAGGGGGACTCCAGAGACTCAGAAATCGGAGCATAAAAGAAGACGTATGCTTTCTATTTTAAATATCCTGTAATTCTGAAGGGCAACATTCTGTGGCCCGATGCGTGATTTCTGTGAGAGCAGGCTCTTGGGATGGTTTCCCTGAGCCAAATGGGCAGCCAAACGAATCTAGGGAGAGCACCAGCAGCTCCAGATGCCCGCTCTCTTCCCTCTGCTGCTATTGGGGCTGGGAGAGGCTGCCTGCACCAGAACCTCGTGTGCTTAGCCATGATGTAGAGCATCTTCCCGCAGCCACAAATCCTCTTGGTCTTTGCTACTGTGATTGCAACAGAGTCCTCCTCCCTACCACCCTCGGAAACACGGCAGAGCCAGGGCTGGCCAGCCTTCAGGCATGTGTGTTTGTTGCATACAGACGGGGTGCTGTTGTGTCTGTTACTGGTTAGCTCTGTGGCCACTACATTAATCGTTCAGGGGAATATACACTGCAGGTTTGCACTGAATTTGGGAGCAGACCCTAGACCCCACAGCTTTTTTCCCATTCCCATTTCCCATTTCCCAAGCCTGTGGGTCTTTGCTGGATGGGTGAAGCCCTTAGGCGCCTGCTGGACTAGCCCCACTGGTGACACACAGCGGGTTTATAATCTCACCTTAAATACTGCGCCTGCAGCGCTGGAGCACTAACGACCCGCTGTGAACAAACCCACAGGCACTGGCATTTGAAAGAGACTGAAGTTGTTTGAGTTTGGGCTGTTTCAGCTAATCAACAGTGATAGCTGCGGCATCCCTGTTGAGACAGCATCTTGCTCAACTTCTTGCATGTTATTTTGCAAATGAACCTCCGCCCAGCTTGAACCATTCTCCAAAGCTTTCCTTGTGATGCTGGAGCAGCCTGACGCTGCAGGTGCATGGGGTTCACCGGGAGCACTGGCTTGTCTTAAGCCGGGTGAGGGCTGATTAGTTTGGCCATGGCAGCAGTGAGGCAGGTCAGTAGCCTCACCAGGCTGGCGTGCGGTCCTAGCCCTCAGCCTCATGCCTAAATGGCAACCCAGACGGGCGGCAGAAAGCCGAGTCTGTCTGTGTTTGAACGGTGACACTGCAACCCAGCTGGTGTGGGACTGTAGGCCACAACCAGGCAGCGAGGCTACCCAGCGTTTTACACCCAGCTACTGCAGTGGAGTCACTTGGAATCGGTATTAACATCCTTTCTTCATTTGATGGGTTTGACAGAGTTGACAAAACTCCTTCTAAAAACACATGGAGCACACCCACACGAACCTCCTCTCCCCAAAGCTATCCAAGATCTCCCGCAGTATCAGGAGATATGACAGACGGTAACAGGTAGCTTATAGTTGCCCCATACTTCTATGCACACCTAAATCCATAGTTAGGCTGATGTATGAGAAATGGTTTATATAAATAAATAAATACAAAGCCCACTGTATAATTTATTATCGTATTATTAAGTTAAATAAAAAAATAATTATGAAACAGATTATATAAATAAATAGTATACAGTTGGGCTAACATTATAAAAATAGTGTTTGTCAGTCAGCCATAACCGCTTTTAGGTGTGGATAGGAGGTACGATATTTGCAGAACAGATGCTGTTTGTGTTGAGTGAACCTGTCTGTAAGTCTCTTCATGGGACAGACAGGCACAACCATCTGATTCAGCTGGGATTAGGTCTGTGTGATTTAGTATTGTAGGGGGAGATGAAAAGATTCTGGAGAATTCTCCGCTGTCTGTGAGTAGAAAGCGGAAAGGTGGAAGTGCTGCTATAACGCTTTGGGTTTTACTTTCGGATACAGAGAAAGGACACTATAGAGAGAATTTTCCCTGCAATCTTTGACTAGCAGAGAATTGGCCACCTGATGGAGAAAACTACACTAAATAGTAGAGTCGTTTAGTTACTGTTTTGTCAGCGGAGGATATCTGGTTATACAGAGCCCGCATGTATATTCTTTCTGCTTGTAAAAGCTTTCCTGAAATAACGTAGCCAGGTAATCGAGCTTCACTCTAGGCCAGAGCAATATTCATGTAATTGTTTTTCTATGTTCTATAACTTCGCCAAAATTCAGAGTTTATATTTAAAACTTTTACTGTCCAAATGTGTGCACAATTTCTATTCTCTGAAACAAATTGGCTGTTTGCGAGAAAGAGATGACCGCCTTGCTGAGGTGCAAAAGCTCCAAACATTTCGGTAGAGGTAGAGCTCCAGAGCAGGGCTGGGAAGCTGGGTGAGGATCTGGGCTGGTGACAGGGTTCTGGGCAGCCTGGGACTGTCAGCGCGCGAGCTGGGAACTTCCCAGCCCTTGGCTTACTCGTTGTAAGGGGTTGATTACAGCACCAGAGAGAGATATGGGACAAGAAAAAAGACCCCATTTTCAAGTTGCCTGTGCAAACCCGACTTTATCATCCTGATGGTAAGTGCAGGCTTCGGTTACCAGCTCACACACAGCGTTTTGCACAGAAATTCAAATAGTTCAGGGTGCATGGGCTGGGGGATATATCGCTGTCACAGATGTGTGGAGAAAGAGGCTGTCATCTCCAGGAGCTGCATTATTTGCTGCAAGAACCAGGGAAGTGTGCGGTGAGTAAGAAGGAGAAAGGGGAAGTCTCCTGGGACAGGCTGTTAAATACCGCCCCGGAGAACTTTATCTTCTTCCTGTCGCTGCCTGAATTCCACAGGGATTTAAATCACATCACTTCACTGACATTTTTCACAAGCGATGCCTGCATATTCTTCAACTTCTGGATTTCTTATCTGAGCCCTTCTGTGTGACATGTTGAAATGAAATGAAGAACACTTGGAGTTTCCAATGGAGACCGGGAGAGCTCTGCTTTGCTCTGGAGAAATATAGTGCAATAAAATGCCAGGTTCCCTAAAAAAGTCAAACTGTAAATGTTTCCAACGAGTTAGCCCTGTTGACATTAATATTTCTGTGCCTCAAGCATCTAGTTGTAAAATGCAAGTAAGGAAGTCTCCTTGTCTCACAGGACATTTGGGAGAACAAAGTCATCATTTTGGGGAAAACGCTTATGTCTGAGGAGTTGTCCCAGGTTCAGCATGAAGGAACCGGATGCTCTCCTGTTGTCTGGCTTTCTTCTTCCCAGAGAGCTGTGGTTCTCCCAAGCTTCCCAAGCCTCTCCGGAATGAGCTCATAAAAGGGGGTGTGTTGGGAGATCCGATGCCATTTTGCCATCTTGTTTTCCCCTCTGCTCTATCTGCCCTCCTCTCTATCTTGTCCGTGCTGCGGTTCTCTCAGATATGCCACGCAGGACTCCTGAATCT
>NW_010395990.1:0-14254 GCF_000710305.1 Buceros rhinoceros silvestris
TATAAATTATAAAACTAATATAAAATTTCAAATTTTTAAATTACATAAAAATACAAATACTTTACAAAATTAGGGCTATTAATAAGGGCCATTAAAATCTTTCTTAGGAACCCCTTAGGAACAGTTGGCTATACACAGGAGAAGTGTTGTCTGTAAGTAGCGTTATACACTTGTCTTGCTTTTGCATGCCCACAAGCCATTCATACTGACCCACCATAGTAGGTAGGCTCAAGTTTTTACTTTAAGGACCTATATAATTTTACAGTGGAAACTTAGAAATATCTTCTGTTAGGAACCATCATAATAATGGGTTTGGCCTGGAAGGGCAATTTGGCAGCTACATGTACAGATCTTTGCATTTGTTTTTTCATCTATAATTCACAGAGTGATGAAAAACAATCGGGGTGTCTTCACTCAGCTCTTTGAAAATGTAAAAGCCTTATGTAAGGCCTAAAATATATTACTGACAAATACCAAAGCATTTAGGGACACATTTTCAATGCTCTGTGCAATGCAATAGTTCAAGTAGCAATCACTGATGTTTTGAAAGGGTAGTATCTGGCTAAACATTGAATATGTGGCAACAAAGAAAAATTGGGTTGTAAGAAAACTTATCTGTTACCAGTACACCATCAAAAGCTTATTTACCTGTCGTTAAAAGCTCTGGCTCTAACTAAGGGAAGAAAGAGGGGTTTTTTTTGCAAAAAAATAAACTTTGACTATAGGATTTTTCAGGTTATTTCTCCAATGATGTTCAGGTAGTTAATAATCTAAATCCATACTTGCAAAAAGAGTAAAATTATGTCTATATTAATGGAGGATTTAATTCAAACTCTAGTAGATAAAAACCCCATACATTCTAGTATCTTTTTCTCTGAAGAATGATGAGTAGTAGTATTTCATTTTACATGGTTTGACCACACAAAGAGGAAATGGAGGAAAACTGAGATCATTAGGACAGATTATGTGCTGGTGTTACTCTGCAGATTTCAGGGAAAATACACTTGGGGAGAATTTGACCCAGAAAATACGAATCTTTTTGCATATAAGAAACTGATTAAGGTCGACACCTGAAGGCAGGGCCACTACATCACAAATGAAAGTACTCCAATAGTTTGCTTTCTCTTTTTTTTTTTTTTTTTTTTTTTTTTTTTTTTTTTTTTTTTTTTTTTAAATTTTGCTTCTATAAAGGGTGCTTCTTAAAGTACCTCTGTTTTCCATTTAGCATAAATATATAGAACCCTTAATTCTGAAGAACGTTATTTCACAGACAGCAGAATACAAATCTTAATTTAAAAAACTAAGTTCATAAATGTCACTCCAGCTTAGGTTACACAAAAATTTAAGATGCACAAAGCAGAAACAAGAACACAGCCCAGCAATTTCAGTCAAGCAGCTTTACCTTCCTCTAAGCCCGTGTGTGCCAGATCTTCAGCTAGCACAGGTTCTGTGTGAACAAAGAGGTACACACATGCTGCAGATAGAACCAAAGCATTTTCTTAACTAGTATTCTGTATCTGATGGAAGAAATAATTAAAATTCACTTCACATTAAATACTTACGATTTATTAACCATTTTAAGATGATGCTGTTGCTTTTTTTTTTTGTCCTTCAAAGCTGTGAGATAAGATAGACACTAAATAACAGGTTTTGTAGATAGAATGGGTTTTCTTTCCTTGTGAATTAAATTTTAAACATTGAAACATTTTTCTGATGTAAAATCTTTTCATTAAAGATGTAACTTAAATTCTCATTATAACTGCCCTTTTGTGATATAGTCCGTGGAATACCTAACAGAGGGAATGTTGTTACACCTGCTATGTGCCACGGATATAAAAAAATCTATCAAAGGTATTGCTGTATTGGTTTGACAGTCCCACAATTCTAGTGAAATGCTACCAGTGAGTTAACAAATTCTATTCCATTCTTCTTAAGGAACACAAAAGCTTTTTGTAGCACAAATTATTTGTGCACAGATGGCTATACCTATGTTAAAGAAAGTAACAAAAGAATTAAATGTTTCCAATATTATGAAAATTATTGTAAAGGTCTTTAATAGAATTTTTTTTTCTCCATACTGAAGTAGTAACGTTCCCAGAATGATAATAATCTATTTCTTTCCTCACGCTACTGAGCTGGGATTGACCTCATCTGACCCAATTGAAATTGATTTTGTTGTTGAACTCCTTGCTAGTGCAAATTAATCTTAGATCCATACAAGATCAGGGAAGCAAGACACAGACTACAAAGGGAAAAAAATTAGTTCTGGAAAAAGTATTTTAAGTTTGGAAAGATAAACGGTTACAATGACTTGCTTTGATAGAACATCTGTAGGACAGGAGAAGAAAATGACAAGGGCAATGAAGAAGCTGTAACTTAATAGCCTAACTTCCTGCCTGGCCCCAAAGAAATATCTGTTTCTGACAGCTGATGAAAATGCACCAGGATTTGATTTGCTCACCGGTGTAGGACAAGATCATTCACATCTCTCTCTTGGTTCCCCTGAGCTCCATGGGTACAGCAGGCTTTATTACTGGTTTCCACCTTTTTCCTTATAAAAATATATTACTTGCTTTTCCTTTTTTTTCCTAAGGATTCTCATGTCCCGTTTTGGGACAGTACCTTTGATCTGTTTCGGTATTTTTTTGTGTCCATGCTAAAAGCCGGTCTCCCTTCCTAGACATTTGAAACAACATGCATTTCAATAAACTCTCGTGTCTCAAGAAACGTCTAAAAGAAAAAAGAAAACTTACCTTTGCAGACATATAATATCATCCTCGCTTACAGCATCTGTTCTATGATACATGTATTCTCCTGTAGTGAATGCCAAATATAGCTAGCACACTGACCTGATTTTTACACCATGTAAAGTATTCCTCTGAACACCATGAGTTTTGACAGAACTCAAAGTTATCTGACATTGTAGGGCCCCTGCTGCCTATATTACTATAACCAATCACTAATGCCTGTTTTATCAAGTTAAATATGGAAAAACCTGTGTAACAAATAACTTTGTCTTAAGACTTATATGCTTCTCCTTGAAAAAAAATCCATGATAAATGTTGTTTCCTGAAATAAAATGTTCCAATATTGTATAAATGAATGCTATTAATTCAAAGTGAATAAATTAAGACTCAGACATTGTACAAAACCCTTTATTGTAGCTTTGAAAGAAGATCTGAGACTAAAAGAAGGGGGGGTGGGGGGGAGGGAAGCCAGCAACTTTCCTAATTGCAGTGTGTGAGCTGACTAGCTCTTGATTTGCTAATTTAGGTATTGTTCTCACAGATATAGGCACGAATCTTTTTTTTCCTTTTTTTGTTTTTTTTTCAGTGAAAAAATATTTCTGCTTTAAAACTGAAATAACTTTACAAATAACTTTTGAGTAAGAAGTCATTTTAAAATATGAAGCCAGAAATATAATGAGATGTTTAAGAACACAACAGCAGAAAATCCACACAGCTTTTCTCAGAGTAGTTGAGAAGACTACTTGGAAACCCCATGAGATCTAGAGATGAGGTAAGCAGTCATAGATGAACAAATACTGAAATGTAAATCAGGACTGAATTAGTCAGAAAGTTCTATGCAGTTGCAATGTCATGATGAGGAAGAAGTTATGATGTGATAGTTTCTATAGAATCTTTAGATTCTGGTCTATCCAAACCTGATTTATTGAGGCACTCATGCTATATTAGATAAGGAGTCCCAAGCTCCACTGGCCAAATAGGCAAATCAGTTTACCTGTGTCCCCATTTCCAGTCTTTATACATCCTACTTTTTAAAACATACATTCTTACTGGCATGGACCTGCTATTTCTTCTTGTTCTCGTCCCACAGCAGAGTCCTGATCTTAGTTGTAGGGCACTAATATGTCTTTTTTTTGTCTTTGCTCAAAGTCTGGGATTAAATGGACGTGGACTGAAGAGAGTTCCATATTTCCTTAAGCATGAAAGACGTAGAAGGACTGATCCTTTCCCATTACTAGTAGCTAATGTGGTGCATACTTGTAGGGCACAAGATGTGTTCACAGCTATGAGACTTCACAGTTTCCATAAACAGAGTGAGCTCAGAGAACCATATATACAGCAGTACTTTGAGGATGATGCTGCAGTTACTCAGCTGGAAGTTCTACCTCCATCTCTCTAGTGAGCTCACAGTAACTTCTCAACTGGCAAGCATGGGAAAATCAAACCAATCCAGGAAACACAGAGGCAGGTCTTCTGGGCCAAGATCATAAACATACAGGGAAATCTTTAAGGAACTAGGAAGCTGTTCTGGATGATGAGAAAAAAAAGAAAAAAAAAGCACCTTCCCACAGAACAGGCTTCAGATACAATGAATACCTACACTCTATTCTCATAAAATTTTAATTTTTCAATAGCTTAAATAATGTTTTTACTTACGAGGTATTGAAGGTATTATTATGTTTTTTTTATACACAGTGAATATATATACAAAATATGTTTGCTTTTTATCATGAAAGTGCAATAATTTTAGAAATTGGATAATATTTCATACAAATTGGTCTGTATTAACATGATGTTAACCATGAGCCAGAAGTGTGCTCTTGCATCAAAGAAGGCAAATGGTATCCTGGAGTACGTTAAGAAGAAGGTGGCTAGCAGGTTAAGGGATGTTATCCTCCTCCTCTACTCTGCCCTAGCGAGGTTACATCTAGAGTATTGTGTCCAGTTCGGGGCTCGCAAGTTCAAGAGAGACTGTTCTAGTCTCGCTAGTTCAAGGGAACTACTGGAGAGAGTCCAACAGAGGGCTATGAAGGTGATGAGGAGACTGGAGCGTCTCTGTTTTGAGGAAAGACTGAGAGACCTCTGTCTATTTAGCCTTGAGAAGAGAGGTCTGAGAAGGGATCTTATCAATGCCTATCAATGCCTATCAATACCTAAAGAGTAGGTGTCAGGAGGATGGGGCCAGGCTCTTTTCAGTGGTGGCCAGTGATAAGACAAGGGTCAACTGGCACAAGATGGAATGCAGGAAGTTGCATCTGAACACGAGGAAAAACTTTGTTATTTTGACAATGGCAGATCACTGGAAAGCCACAGATCACAGAGAGGTTATACTGCCTCCTTCTCTAGAGATACTCAAACTCCAGCAGGATGTGATCCTGTGCAGCCCACTCTAGGCAAAGCTGCTTTAGCAGGGGTGTTGGAGTGGGTTATCCACAGATCCTTTCCAACCCCTACCATTCTGTGATTCTGTGGACATCATGGAATGCAAATTATGAAGCACTTTACTTGGTAAGTTTTTGCAAAATTCCGCCTACTTCAGTGGAAACATGGTAGTTTGTTGTTTAGACAGAATTAGTCTTGCAATAAATGTCTTTAATGTCACAGATTTGAAAACACTAGTAGCAAAGTATATTTATGTGAACAGTTCTAAAAATATCAGCACCTAGATGTACCTTAAAAAAATACAATGATGCTTAAAAGAGTTCAAAATTGTTAAAGAGTTTAAAAAAGTTTAAAATAGCTGGAGAATGAAAGACGTTCATAAATGGACATCTTTATTCTACGGCAATGCAGTGTCTATTAAAATACTATTTTTGTAAGTCATAGAGATCTTGTCTGTGATGACAAATGAAGCATTGAAAATTAATGTAAAATAAATCTGATAATAAAGTCAGTCAACATGAGCCTCTCAAAGATATTTTCAAATGTTTCACCTTTTTAAGGGTTGTATTCATCAGTAGTCAAAACCAAAATGTGATGACTAATCCAGAATTCACTGAACTACATGAGTTGTCTGAAAGGAGATGAAGTTTAAAATGAGAAGATAACACCCCTCTATTCATACATCTACAGAAGCACCAAATGATTTTTGTATGGGTTATTTTCTAATGAATACAAAATACTAGAGAAACAAGTAAACGCTTCTTGACTGTTGATTTAACCAGTCAAAACAGGTCATGTTTGCTTAGAAATGGACTAATCATACCAAGTTAATCAATACTGTGATTACAATAGATAGCAAAGGAAAAAGGAAAATAAGTTGCAGCAAGTTATTGCAAACATGTTTCTGTTTCTACAGAACTTTTCCCCAAAATATATTGTAACAGTTTCCAAAACAATCTAGAGTTGTAGCGTACAAGACAATAAGGTTGTCCAATAACATCAGTGTAATTAAAAAACTTGTTTCATTTCTTATATTTTGAAGTGTGTTGAAGAAGTTCAGTAAAATAAAGCTATAAAAATTCATTGTAGAAGTAATAAATTAAAACACTTGAAAAATCCTCACCACTATGAAAATAAAAATCACTCATGCTCTTAAATATTCTCTCTTCTAGTGTTTCCAAGTCTAAAACATCTGTGGCATCTAAGAGGTTACAAAAAGCCAGTTAAGACTTTTCTAGAGTCTAGATGCCTTTTGTGTTTGTAAAGGCAATAGTAAACTTGGGTATTTCAATATGTATTGGAATCAAGCCCCACTCACAGACCTGCGCTTTCCCAATGAGTTTGATGAGAATGGTTGCTCTGGATATGAGTAAAATCAATAGCTTTGACCTCTGGGAGCTGTGAATAGCCTGGTTTTTTTTTTCAGATTTCCCTTTCTGAACTCCAGACAAGAGACTTGCACATAGCCTGTGGGACAGTCTTTCCATCCACACAAATGGCAAAACATTGAACTGTTAATGACATTGGAACATGTGTGATGGTACCCATCACACATTTCCAGGCTTGCTCTTTGAATAGTTAAAAAATCTTGTCTAAAAATGCCCCTAGGATCTTGGTTTATTTAGACATGTCATGCGTTAGGGTTGGGCCAGCCACTAGACAAACGACAGGTGCTATTACCTGCCCTTTCCCCCCTTCCCAAAGAGGGGAAAGAGAAAAAGAGCAAGGGAGAAGGACTTATGGGTTGGAAAGCAAAACTAAAACTGCTTTAATGAGAATAATAATAATGAAATGAAATACATACAAATATATACAATGCCAATAGGGAACACAATCTCCCAGATGGCAAACATGTCATCGTCACCACTGATGCTGTGGGCAGACACTGGGGAAGGCCCAGGCTGGGCTCAGCAGCAGATGGGAACTGGATGCAGGAGCTGGATTCTAGAACTGGATTCAGAAATACTCGGATTGGGATTGAAGGCAGAAGGGGCAGAGGCCATCTCAGACATCAGCCATTGAAGAAGAGGGCAACACAGTGAGAGACCCTTGTGATCCCTCAGCTTTATTCCGAATATGACACGTATGGGATGGAACACCTTGTTGGTCAGTTTAGGGTCACCTGTCTTGTCTCTCCTCCCCGCAGGTGCAGCCTCTCACTTACTGCACCCCCAAAGTAGTCCACAGGATTTAGCAGTGACCTTGGTCTGCACAACAGAAAGTAGAAGCCAGAACCTTTCTGCATCCCAACCCCTGGCAGTAGCTGTCAACTTCAAGCCCTATCACTCTCTGAAGCAAACACTGTCTGCAACAATATGCTGTCAACTTCAGAAAGTGCAGTTAGTTAGAAGAGATTGAGCTGACAATTAAAACCACTGAACAGAATTAGTTCTGTTCTAGCCCAAACCTGATCAAGACCATAACTGATCCACTGGCTGATTCACTTCCCATCCCACAAGATGGGAATGCATTGCATGACCAGAACCAAAAACATCTTCCAAAGACAAAGTTAAATCAGTTGTTCAGAATGCAGTGTTTCAGCTTGTTCACCACAGCCATGGGAAAACTATGTGAGAGCCAAATCTAGTGTTAAAAAAGAAAAAAAAAAAAAAAGAGAAAACCCAACAAAAAACTAGCTAGACCTACCAGTAGTGCACAAGTTCATTTTTTTGGAGAAAAATGGTTTAAATATCATTGTGGAATAAGAGTATATCAATTGGCTAACCAAGATATTTTCAATTAAGTGATTTTTAACAAAACAATTATCATTTCAGTTACCATAATTAGGCTCCTGAAACACATGAAAACATTTTCCAGAAATGGAACTGTAGTAACACCTGATGATATAAATACAAGCTGTGTCTGCTATTAGTTGCAAGCCAGAAAAAATAGTTGTATGTATTACATAAGAATGTCAGAATTTTTCATTTCCCTGAAATTCTTCTTCTCCACTCTTAGCTTTAGCGTTGCTAGCTTCCAAATAATACCAAGTTGAGGGGAAGTGTTGATTTGCTTGATGGTGGAAAGGTTTTACAGAGGGATCTGGACAGGCTTGATTGATGGGCTGAAGCCAATGGTATGATGTTCAAAAAGGCCAAGTGCCAGGTTCTGCACTTGAGTCACAGCAACCTCATACAGTGCTACAGGGTTGGGGAAGAGTGGCTGGAAAGCTACCTGGTGGTAAAGGGCCTGGCGTTTTGGTAGACAGGCAGCTCGATATGAGTCAGCCATGTGCCCAGGTGACCAAGAAGGTCAACAGCATCCTGGCTTGCATTAGAAATCGTGTGGGAAAGCGATTGTCCCTTTGCACTTGGCACTAGTGAGGCTGCACCTTGAGTATACTGTGTTCAGTTTTGGGCCCCTTGCTACAAAGACATTGGGGTGCTGGATCATGTCCAAAGAAGGGCAATAAAGCTGGTGAAGGAACTAGAGAACAAGTCTTATGACTAGCAGCTGAGGGAACTGATGCTGCTTAGCCTGGAGAAAAGGGGACTGGGGGAAAACCTTTTCTCTCTCTACAGCTAACTGAAAGGAGATTGTAGTGAGGTGAGGTCATCTCTTCTCCCATGTAACAAGCAATAGGACAAGAATAAATGGACTCATGTTGCACCAGGACTGATTTAGATTGGATATTAGGTAAAATTTCCACTCCAAAAGAGTTGTTCACCTGCTCAGGAAAGTGGTTCAGTCACCATTCCTGGATGTATTTAAAAGATGTGTAGACACGGTGGTTAGGGACATGGTTTAGGGATGGGCTTGGCAGTGTTAGGTTAATGATTGGACTCGATGGTTTTAAAGATCTTTTCTAAGCTAACCAAGTGTATGATTCTGTATTTACTGTATGAAGTGACATGCATATTAAAGTCCAAAGAACATAAAAATCTGAAAATCTTCACATTAATCTTTTAATGTGTCAATATTTGAACTAGCCTGAGGTCCCTACATCATTGCTCATCTCCAGGTACTTCACTACCATTTACTTGTAATTAAGCATAGTCATATTTGCCCTCCTTCATATATTCATCATATTTCTATAGGATTGTGTTACAGTTTAAAATTAGAAAGGCTGGAATTCCTGAAAGGTTTTGCGACTTTCTGTAGCTTTGGGGAGAATGAGAACCCACCTGAGAGCGACACAAAAGAGTTGTAAAGTAATTTGATTGGGCTTGCCTGGATTTGTCTGAGCTTGGAAAAGAAAACCAGTGAAACACAGGTTTTAAATTAAAGGGTTGGAACAAAATTTGTTTAATGCTCAAAGAAATTAAAACCATAAATCAATCATTTAAATCTAAACAGGACAGATTGATAAAAGAGAGAGAAGAGAGAAATGTCAATAAATACATAAATAAGTATATACAAGTAAGAAAACCAGTGAAACACAGGTTTTAAATTAAAGGGTTGGAACAAAATTTGTTTAATGCTCAAAGAAATTAAAACCATAAATCAATCATTTAAATCTAAACAGGACAGATTGATAAAAGAGAGAGAAGAGAGAAATGTCAATAAATACATAAATAAGTATTATATTCTCTCCCACTTATCCCACATCCCCGCTTAACAAACAAAACCCCTGCCACAGGGCTGCTGCCTAAGGGGGGCAGGGAAAGGGAGGGGAAGGGAAGGGAAAGGAGAGTTACAGTCTTTAACCTCCAAAGTTTCAGTCCAAGAATTAACTGTCCAGGCAAGCTTTCACAAAAGTCTTTCCCTGTCGCCTCTCGACTCGGTGTCTGCTGTTCCACAGTCCATGAGCAGGGGTGTTGGGTGCATCTCTCGACTGACGGTCCAGAACTGTATCTGCCCCAGCAGGATGACTTCATCACCATCTTACGGAGACAGTCCACTCTCTTGTCCCTTGGTGGTGGGTCTCTCAATACGGGGAAAGGGGAAACTTGTGTCTCCTTCCACGTGCCTCGAGGAAAAAGGAGTCTTAAACGCGAAAGAGTCTTTTACTGCCACGTGGAGGAACTGCGCTTTCTCTCTGTGATGGAAACTCTCCCTCTAGGTCCTGGGTGGAAAATCAAATGTGCGTGCGACAGGGGAATGTCATAGATTCCAGCTTTTTATACGCTTAGTCACAGAGGCACTTGATTGACATGCCTTGGTTCCAATGAGAAGCCAAGGGGGTTGTGGCATCCCTTCTCCCACAAAAGTCACGAGAAAGTTTTCACGCACTTAGGGAGTGAGGGAAAGAAGATGGCAGGGGCTTAGCCCTGCAGCTGCCATCTTAACGCATTACAGGTTGCCCCAGTGATGCTAGCTGCCATCCTTAAAAGGGTATACTCTGGAGTAACATGAAACATACATGTTTTTTTACTGCATAACACGTCAGTGTTTTTTCTTGACAAGACTTTAGTGTATCAATGGTTGTTAAACATACTCTTGCTAAGGATCTGCAAGGCATCTAATTTATGGTCATTGCCTAACAGACTGTTTAAATGTTAATGAACCAGGTAGCTGAGTTACATGCATGAATAGCTGCATATAGTTTTTTAGACAGGCTGTAAGGATGGAATTACCAATGTAGCTCACCTGCCACTAATGCTAAAATGTTAAATTTGTTTCTAAGTTACACATACATATATTCCAGCTTCGACATTAGTAGCATCTGGTAAAACTATGTGGTTGCCAAGATAATGAATTTTGTTCTGACTCTTTATAAGCCCTTAATGCTGTGCTAATAGAGAATTGCATGCAAGGGAAGAAATTGTTTACCTCTCACTTTCTAAGATGGAAGCTGTGATCATGTGTATGAGGGGTACACTGGAAATTAATCAAATGCTCATTTTTAATAACAGTATTGCACTGTTGGTGTAGAATGTTTGATCCTTACAAATAGGAATTGCCCTCTGTTTACCTGTTTCTTCACCTTTTAAAACACGTCTCTAACTGGAAAGATTTTCCTTAATCTTATGGAAATATAGAATCAATTTGTTGATGAGGGACCTCAAATAAAAGTTATGAGTTTTATGGTCGATTGATCATTAAAAATATTTCTGCAGATGACTCAGAGGTCCAGAGCAATTAAAAAATTCTACAGGATTCCAATCTGAATTGCTATTTTGAGAGACAGTTTCAAAATACTACATATTCATTGAATGCAAACAATTGCACTGCTTTTGTTTAATTCCAGGAGGAAAAAAGGAAAAAGAAAAAGAAAGGAAAAGCGTGGTGGTTTATGGATTCTCTCAGAATAAAATTATTTTTAATATTTGACTTTAAATCCTTAAAACCACATAGTCATAGCTGACAAAAACAGCCTGTGTAATTTAGTCATCTCAAATCATGACACAAAAGCCTAGAAGGAAAAAAAGGCAATGCAGTCTATATAGACAACAACAGATTAATAAATCTAACAGAGTTCACTCATATTCATCTTGATTTTGAACATGCAAATCTGGCACTTCTTGGCATCACTGAAAGGAAGCCTCATTATAAATGGAATAAAACCCAACACTAAAGAGGAAGCACTTTATTTACTAGAAAGAAAATCATAAGTATTTTGGCCTTGGTCAACAGTCCCATCTGTCCATTAAATACCATCCATTAAAGAGACACACACCAGAGTGAACATAAAACATGAATGCAGTGGTTTCAAGGTTTTCTTTCAGTATTTTTCAGTATTTTGAAGGCTTCTGCTCTAGTTTTTTCTCCTTTCCATTCTTCTCTTCTCTGCATCCACTGATTTGATATATTCCTGAATTTCACCACATCCCAAATAGAACTGACTCTTTTGTATTTCCCATTTGCTCATACATACACATTTATACAACTATACTGCATATCCCCCTCCCATCACACAAAGTTTCTCTATAGTCTCAGAAACTCTTCAGGCACTTTCATGCCTATTTGCTTTAAAAGAAGAATGGATCAACAAAACTTACTTCTTACATTTTTTCCACCAAAAGAAAAAAATCCCAAGCCCAAAATAACCATATAATAAATCTATATATTCCAGGTCCAGCTATACACATCTATTGGCTAATGGAGTCCTCAATTTTTCTATGCATATAGAAAATAAATATAGCAACATCCTTTACTTATACAATAAATTATGCAGAAGGAGCCTTTAGTCATAAAGAAGGCAAATGATGAGCCCCTGTGTTACTGATACAGGTTGTGAACATATAAAGTAACAATGACACTGACAGTCGCATATAAGATTCTTGAGGAATTAAGTATCAGATTTGCAAGTGGCTTTCAGAATTTGAGGATCACGACAGGTATCAGCACTTGAAAACCTTTTTTGGTGATAACCTGTATCTGTTTAAAGAGAATCTAACTATATAATTCAAGAAAGAACTTTATAAATACCTACAATTCTTTGAAAATCTGATTTTAGAAGTTAGCAGAGGCTTTATTATAAATGCAACACACATCTTCTGTAAGCTGGCTGGAGCAGCATGCAGCATGAATCCTCTTATTTCTGTTAGTGTAATATTCAAACACTGATCTGCAGAGAGATCTACAGAGACTGTGTGTAATTAAAGCAAGCAACAACTAAATGTTAAAAGATCTCACTGGCAAACTCTTAGCAGATTTGCCAGGTTTTCTTCTATTCATACCCCTGACCTTCATCAAATACCTAGTACTTTAGTATGATTTCCAAGTGCAAATGTACATAATGAAAATGACCCTTCAGCTGCAAAAAGCAAAACACATTGTACTCCTTGGCTGCTGTGTAGAGCAATTTTCTTTCAAAAGAAAGGAAGATGCACAGAATGAAGCAAGGGAAAATATATTTATCTCACCACTAGCCATTAGTCAAGGACATTTATAATTGCCATTCATTGCATATTCTCCTTGGTGGTGCTGCTTCCTTTGCTGTATCTCTCTAATTCACTAGGAATTACTTTTTAGGTGACTGTAAGCATCACCAACTCCCATGTTGCTACTTCTGCAAAAATAGTGACAAGAAAAGAAATAACTGCATGATTTGTTTTGCTTGCATCTTTCAGGGTTCAACTTTCACCCCAAAGACAACCCTTCTACTTTCTAGTATAACTTTTTATGAATAAGTACACGATCACCCACAAAAATCCCTAGTGACAGTTCAGTGCCCACTTGTCTTTCAATCTGCATACACAACTGAGAATGAAAGAGGAACTTAATAACATCTATATAACTGTACTGCCAAAACTGAGAAGTCATTCAATCAAAGCATTTTCTGCAGAAAAATAATTAATGCAGGATATTGTGATTCTTAATCAGGTTTTTTTTAGCCCTTAATTGGGTAAAATTGCCACCAAAAATCAATTGATTTATGGAGGAAGAGAATGATGTGAAACATCATGGGAGGATTTCAAGCTATACAAATAAATTGTAATTGACTATATTCTGCTATTTTGTTGTCCATTCCATGACTAATTAGAGGACCTTCAAGGGTGAAAGGCAGAAAAGTATCTGCAGGAAGGAGGGAGAAAAAAAAGTTTGTGAAATGAAAGAGTGCTGGAGTCTTCATCCTCAGTAGGCTACTCCCAGGATACCAGACAATGAAGAGCTCTGTGATCTGAATGCCAGAGGGCTTTGCTGTCAGTGCTGGAGGCCTTCACGCTGGAATATATGAATTATACCTACATGAACTTTTCCAAAGTCATAGTAACATAATACCTTTCAATTTGAATATAGCATGGAGTCCTCATAAACATCTGGGTGCACTGGTAAAAATCTCTTTCACAGGTGAACTTCCAAACATTTCAAGGGTGCTTTTTAGGGTTAAATAAAAACATTTAGTGTCCATCTGCAGATTTTTGGTAGGAAATTACAGAGTGTAAGTGAAAATTTTTTGTCTTTTTTGTAAATAAGTAGAAAACCCATATTCGCTACCATTTTGGTAAGTAAAAGCACACGCAAACAGATAATCTAACACTCCAGGTAGTCATACAATATAAAACTTCATGTGTACAAGTACGAATGTACTGGTAAATGTCCACAATAATTATATGAATAATTATAGAATTATAGAATGTCATGCTCAGTATATAAGCAGGGGTAGTTATCTGGGAAGGCTGGATCGCTGCCTGGACATCAATCAAAGGGTGGTCAGCAATTGCATTTTGCATCACTTATCTTTTCTTGTGCTTTATTTCTCTCTGTTTGCTATATTCCCTTTTCTTACACTAATAATA
>NW_010395991.1:0-4242 GCF_000710305.1 Buceros rhinoceros silvestris
ATTGTGTATCGCTTGTGTTTTCTTGGGATTTATCTCTCTCTCTTTTGGTTATCTTCCTTTTCATCATTATTCTTATTATTTATTTTAGTTATTAAACTGTTCTTATTTCAATCCATGACATTTTACTTCTTTTTCCAATTACCCTCCCCATGTCATTGTGGAGGGAGGAGTGAGCAAGTTGACTGCAAGTTGCCAGCTGGGGTTAAACCATGACAATATTTCAGAAGATGTGACAGAAAGCAAACTGACAATTCTCTTATACTTCATTCTACACTATATTTTTTAATAAGCAAATGCTAAACCAACAGCACCACTTTGCTGTACTGGTTTTACTGTCTTGACTGCAATTCTCCTCTAATCAGAAAGTTTATGTGGTGCTTTGTAATGGCAAATGGGTAAAGCAAATATTCTTAGGTTCTTGTTTTCTGTACTTAGAAACTTAGAGTTTAAAACTGACCTTAAAGTTTCCTTTGGTATTCATAGACACAAAACAAAACAAACTCAAGCCAAGCACATCAAAGGGCTATTGCTGCAGCAGAAAAAAGCCCAAAATCATCCAGTACAGAAACCTGGAGCACACACACACACGCAGTTTTCGTACAGACAACTTACACCCAAGACCTTTCTACAGCTCCTCTTCTAGACACATATAAATGAAATTTGGACTGAAGTTGTTCTATCACTGGGGTTACTCCAAATGAAAAAAAAAAAATCAAATATCTGTTTAGATGTTGGCTGAAACTCTCCTGGTCCCCAACCTAAACAAAAACCCTAAAGACAAAAATCCAAGGGTTCTCAGCTACCCAGATTTATAATAAAAAACCTCAAACTTCTCTCTTATGGTAAAACCAAGGTTACTTTTTGTTTCCATTTCTCAGCTGAATATTCACACAGACTGGCAAGAAATAGTATATTGATATAACATCTCTTCTCACTATTTAAAACTCCAGTGACCAGCACACAAGATTGAAAAAATGACTTGAAATACGCAGCATTGCTGCTGAACATGCCTGTTCTGAAGTCAAACAGTTCAAAAACTTCCCTGGGTAACTATACAGTTGTTGCATACGATCAAGATGTGGTGCACATCTAAGCTCCTACTGACTCCTGTAACTTCCTGCTATGGATCAAACTCACTACAGCTGTTTGAGATGCTTCAGCAAAAATGAAAAATTTCAAATATTCATTTATAAGGATGAGTGCAGCAAATATTCAACACTCCCTTCACCCTGTTTCACCCCAACCACACTCCACACTTGACAGGTTTCTACACTAAACAAAAATTCATTCTCTGAGTATGGTTCAGAAAATGACATCCCAGGTTAGCTTTGACATGCAGTACATGACATGGGTGAATCAACATTACAGCAGAATCTGAAGAAGGGATTGGAAAGCCACCCAGCCTCACAACCTCTCTCATAGATAGTGTTGAAGTAACTCATCCTCAGCACCTGAGTAGATGGAGATGCACCCTAGACTAAGCAGTCAGTTATCTTCCGCATCTTGTTTCAGCACCTGGTGTAGCCAGGTACCATCCTTTTAGCCACTGTCATTTTAGCATGCCAAAGTGCCTTCAGTCTAATACTAAGATTCAATCTACCTCAGCTCCTCATTAGAAAAATAAAAATAATCACACGCACATATATCCTTTAAATGCTGCAAGAAGACCCCCATTAGAGATTGTGAGGCACTCAGGTACAATGCAAACCAGGCAGAAACATGCCCAATAACTTCTTCCCCTGCCATGTATTCTTACTGTTGAGATGCACTCTTATCAATGTACACACTTAGGCATGCTTGTAGTCCATTACCTGACAGTTCTTAGAAGACACAAGATTTGGCACAGCTATAGAACATGGAAGTTATTAATAAAAATGGGTACTGCCCCTTGCAGTACGTGCACTGCAAGATGAAGCAACGTATTTCAAACTGACAAGATGCTAAGAATGAAAATAAAAATCTAAACAATTTAACAGAATAAAGACATATATGTTTATTTATGAAGCAGGTCACTGTGTTGTGTTTCTTATTCAAATAAATAACAAGATGCTCTTTATTCTCCCACATCATTAATTCCATCTGCCAAACTGATGAAATTATGTGCTGTTTCAGAAAGGCCCATTTGTATTACTCAAAAGTTTCACTGGACTATACATTTATACAATGTTCTAGCTTGGGGAATCAATTTAATATATTAGAGACTCATGACAAATTTCTGTCTTTAAAAAAAATCTAGTAAAGAAATAACCTGTGAAATTTAAACAAAATTAAAATTTTTAAAACACAACTTCAAGTTTCTCTCTACATAATTATCTTTAGAAGTATCTGAAAATACTTCATAAATGAAACGATGACTATAATAATTTCTCATATTCTTTACTTTTCTGTAGATTAACTTCTATCACCGGAATCCCCTAAAACTATAACAAACCATTAGAACTCCTTCTGGGAAAAGTGGAAAAAAAAATTGTGCATGTACAAAAAACAGAAAAGCAGTACCTTTATTGGCACCTGTTCTCACAGCCATTAACTAACCTTGTTCTGCATTCTTTTCATGTGGCGAACAGTAAGTTTACAACAAAGAAATATCAAGACTTTATTATCACTGGACTGTGTCTTGAGATTGCAAAAACACCTAGTAATACTTTTTTACTCAAGTTAATACCCAGAGAAAACGCCACTGGCTCAAGTGTCTTCTAGCAAACTAAGTCTCACCTTTGGCCCATGAGATGATTTCTTCTTCACTTCAGAAAAAGACAGGGAATTACTGGGAAGATTGGGGAGATGAAGACTCTGTCCTGAAGAGAACGATGTGCCATCTGACATTACCATCATCTGTTATAAGGGGGAAAGTATGTCAGTCAAACATCACCAAGAGACAGAAAGAGTCTCACCTGCCTAAAAACTAGCACATCACATTGGCAGGAGAATAAAATTTCTCCAGACAGAGGCCATGTTTCTTCTCAACAGGAGATGGGTTAATGAAATCATGCCACCATCCTCTATTTCATAAGCAATTTGCATCTTTCAATTTCCACGCAAACGTAATACCAGCCCTTCAGAAAACAGCATAACTACGTACATGCCATGGCACCCAAATCCTTATCACTCTCTTGTCCTAAGCAATGTCTAGTACACTTGAGAGTTCAGCCTATGTACAGTAGAACATCCTGCGGGCTGCTGACACATCATAAATAAGTATGTGCAGCAGTATTTGCTTTCAACTAAACCAATGTGAAGGAAGTTTGTAATGGGTATAAGTTGGCAAGCTTGAGATGGCAGGGGTGGCTTCTGTGAGGAGAGGTGAGGGCCCCATGCTGGGCACAGCCAACTTCAACGGATTCACTGCAGGGCAAGACTGAAGTGATGGTGGGGCCTCACAGAAAAGAGGTTCAAGAAAGCGTAAAACACTGCACAAGCAGAGGAGAAGAAGAAAAAAAAATTGTGAGAAACTGCAGCGTGAACACCAAGATCAAAGAAGAAAGTGAAGAGGTGCTCCAGGCACTGGAAAAGGCATTTCTCTGCAGCCCACGGAGCGCCCATGCTGGAGCAGTTCTTGAAGCACTGCAGCCCACAGAGAGGCCCTGTGCTGGAGTAGGGGGGAGTGTGAGAAGGGAGGAGCACCAGAGAGGAGCTGTTATGGACTGCGTGCAAAGCCAGTTCTCTCTCCCCCTGTGCTGCTCAGGTAGGTGAAGGAGTAAAGTTGAGCATGGGAAGGTAGTGTCAGGGTTGGTAGCATTTCCTTTTTGGCTTTTTGTTTCTCATTACCTCGATCTATTTTAATTTGAAACAAAGTAATTTAGTTTTCCCAAAGTCAAGTATGATTTGCCTGTGACATTAACTGGTACACAATCTCCCTGTCTTTATCTTGACCCATCAGCTTTCTCACCCTATTTTCTCCCTGTGCCCTGTTTAGGAGGCAGAGTGTGTGGTCAAGCATCTAAGTGGAAGTTCAGCCCTTCGCCAGGTTTAACCCACCACAAAGATACACTGTAAAAACAGCCTGAGGTTTTAATGTGAAAGCAATACAGCTAACTTCAACTTCTATCTCCACGTTTCTGCTTTATCTGGAGTACAGTAAATTAGATAGCTGGTGAGCAAGCATCATTTTTTGCTATAACAAGGGCCTAGCTCCCTTTCTTGATTTTAAATACTCTTAAGCAAAACAGATCATTTCCAGAGATAACAGAAAAATCAGCCATCGCAGAGTAGTTCCCAGACATGTAAATATTACATCTTCCT
>NW_010395991.1:4321-6401 GCF_000710305.1 Buceros rhinoceros silvestris
CTGCTGAAAGAAAGTCACATAACTCTTGTTTTCTGCTCCAGTGCTCCTATGTCTGCATTTTCCTGCTTCCTAGCAGAGCTATTCATTTATCAGTTGTTTCCAAACCCTAATTGCCAGAGACAGCTTACCTGCTGTCTGACAAGCACTGCAAAGCTAGGAAGAAGTTGCAGAGCTCACCACCTGCAAGTGGTGAGAGTGGTGAGACCACCTCTCTTTTCACAGGGTCCCATGTACGAACTCACACTTCCTTTTGCGACTTGTGTGGTCACCCTTGCCTCTACGCATAATCACAACATCCTCTGTACTGGGGAGAGGGGAAGACTGACATATCGCATGCCTCATACACATTACGTTAAAGGAGGAATAGAAAGTGTAAAATTGGGACATCTAGAATGTAGATATCTATACTCCACATTTTACCCCCCACAAGACAATATTTACTTCCTACAGCTTCAAGACAGGATTTCAATAATTTTTTACGTTTTTCCTGAAACACCCCTCCAAATGAATCTTGTTGCAGACGATCATGTGCTAGCCTGGATAATATTAAGGGACATGTGTAAGTAATAGAGGTTACTTTTATCAGCCTGTAAGTAGAGCATTACCTTTCAACACTGCAGCTAAAATCCAAAGGTGGAGAAAGAAGGCAATAAAGATGACGTTCTTCCTTGACCAAGCCTTAACTCTGCAATTTATTCACATATTCAAACATTTTCTGAAGAAGGACTCTGCACACGGCATGTAAAAAACGTTCTCCCTACTTCCTCATCATCATTTCTCAGACACCTAAACCAGAGCCTGGCAGGAGCCAGGTCTCTAAAAAAATTATCTGGGCAAAAGCAATGGTGTCCTTCTTGTATCCATGGTAGCATTGAAAATAATGAGCTATTGTGAATCACAGTAAGTTACCTCCTTTAGACTGACAAATAGTTTTTAAACTCAAATCGTCAAGAGTTTTGGTTGAATTCAGCCCAGCAGAATGCAAGAGAAGGCACAAGTTAACAAAGAATGACCAACAACAAGGACAAGGAAAATCTATAGCCACATGTGCACAACATTCTTTCCTCACAGACTAAGACAAATAGGTGATTAAATACGATTGTTCTCCTTTGAATTAAACTCAATACAGTGTTTTAAACCAACAAACTTCATAGAAAATACTAAATGCACTAAAATAATCTTTCAGAAAAGGTAGAGATAAGGTTACCCGTTAACTACAAAGTTTAAGCAAGTGTTTTATTAACATGAAGTAGTTTTGTTCATGCACTCATATGTCAAAAAGATGTATATCCATGTGGAAGAGAAATATAGTCAGGAGGATCAGGATTTGCTCTACCTTGAAATTAAAAGTGAAGAAACAAGAAATTCTGCCAAGGATGCTTTCTCCCAGAGTTGGAAGCTGCCATATTCTCCCTGAAGTACAGAAGTCTGACTCACTAAAATAAACTGAGATTCAACCACTGTATATGCCTCCTTTTTAAAATTCTGAAACATTCCAGTTTAGAAATATTTATATGTTCATCACTATAGACAGACATTCTTAGAAAGCTGACACTTTTTAAAAAAGTGTATGTGTTTCTCAGATTATCTGTTTCTGGGCAAGGATTTGGACCATTCATAGTCTAAGTTACAGACTCTATGTGTAGAAACAGGATGACTGCCTACAGAAAGATCTACAGAGCTGAGATGAACAGCATTAGTACCACCCAAGGTCTGGCAGATTTGGCAAATCTAATTTCACATGGAGAGAAAATAAATGCCATACAGTTTTTAGAAGACAAAAGCTGGACATTCCAAACTGTGAGCCCTAAAAATATCAGTGTATTGAATCCTGCAGCCTGATATTTCACTATAAATCCTATGAAAAATGGCAACTGTAGATTCCAAAATTTAATATAATTAACAATGTATGCGGTAAGACAGAATTTAAGTTCAGACTACAGACTCTATGAACTGTAAAGATGATGGAAGACCACGAAAATGCCATGTCAAATTAACTTGCCGGCCCCTGTGATAAAAAACACAGTCTTCCAAACTGACCTCTATCAGTAAAATGAGATGGTCATCATTAAAGTCCCCA
>NW_010395991.1:6530-7397 GCF_000710305.1 Buceros rhinoceros silvestris
CGGTGGAAATCACTTCCCTGTTCCACCATCTCAAAGAGTAAAGTTAATATTAAGTAACTCTTCAGGATATCTTCCAAAACGTTTGTTTTCTTTGCCAAGATCATCTATGTAAAAAGCCCCTACATTACCAACACTTTTTAGGATTCAGATGTGTTTCCCTTCCAGCTAAATTTAGGGAAGAGACATCCATACTTCCTGTTTAGGTTTTCTGGAAAAGCTCAGATTTACAGCACAGAATTATATCAACTTCTGCAGTGAGTAACTGTCCTTTGTCCTCCCATTAAGGAGAGAAACACTCAGTCTGTCAGATATACTTCAACCAGCTTTCAGAGCAAGTCCCTACTTTTATATTGCCACTGTCACCCTGGCAGCATATACTGCTTGTCTGTTTGTGCATGTATATGCCTACATTAAGTTAAGGATACACAAAAAAAGCTAAAGGCAGTTATGAATAAGCACTTTATAGAATCATAGGATCACCAAATCATTTTGGTTGAAAGAGACCTTCAAGATCATCAAGTCCTATTAACCTTGCACTGCCAAGTCACCACTAAGCCATGTCCCTCAGCACCACATCTACACATCTTTTAAACACCTTTAGGGATGGTGATTCCAGCACTTCCATGGGCAGCCTGTTCTAATGCTTTACCAGCATTTCGGTGAAGAAAGTTTTCCTAATATCCAAGCTAAACCTCCCCAGTACAATTTGAGACCAGTTCCTCTTTGTCCTATCACTTGTTACTTCGAAGAGACTGACCCCAACCTTATCACAATCTGCTTTCAGGTAGTTGCAGACAGTGATAAAGTCACCCAAGTCTCCTTTTCTCCAGGCTACACAAGACCAGTTCACTCAGCTGCTCCTCGTAA
>NW_010395992.1:0-4232 GCF_000710305.1 Buceros rhinoceros silvestris
GAGAGGAGAGGAGAGGAGAGGAGAGGAGAATGAAAGAAAAAATATTTCAGACCTTAAAATTTATAAAGTTGCTGTAATAATTCTTCAGTAATAATTAAAGCTACGCAAATAACAATCAGAAATTTAATATGCCACATCATCCTGTAATTATCACTTAAAGTTTTTGCTACTGTTTCAGCCTTTAACCACAATTAACTAAATACCTACAATTCTCTGTAACTTCATTTTTTGTGTGTATTATTATGAAATTATCTGTGTCTTTCACTAATCTTTAAGGTAATATTTAATTATCAATATAACATGGAAGGAATATTCCATTTTCTTTAATAAGAATGAAATTAAAAATCTGTTTCTTAAGCTATCTTATTTTGCAAATTCAAAGCAGTGAGACAGTAATTTTGAGTTATATAATAAATCATTTTATGTTTTAGAGCACACAGTAGTCAATGGTCATTTGTTTAGTAAAGTCAACTCAGTTTTCCAATGCAACTCATATTTTGTTTGTCCCGACTTTACTATCTCCATCTTCATTGCAGCACAATACGAAAATATGCGAAGACCTGATGTTTCTTGCAGTTGTTTGTATTTCTGAGTGGTGATGTTCCCTTCTCCTCCGGTCTAACATCTCATTTGCACCTGTGATGGGTTAGTTGCTCTCCAAGAACCAGCCTTGGTTCAAATTCCTGAGTGCTCTGGTGCTGGCTACCAGGCACCCCTGAGTGTGGTGTTTTTCCACAGGGACTGCTCTGCCATAGCTCGCTTTCTCCTGCACCACCACAGCCTGAGCCATGAAGCGGGCAAGTGGGGCTCTGACTGTAATGCCAGAGAATTGTACAGCCGAATGTATGCAGAGCGAAGTGCTCTGCAAGTATCTGCAAACTCTTGTTTTAGAGGTGAGAATATAACATGAGAAAATAAGATCACAGGTATTTTATAAATGGGTGAACTAAGTGCACGAAGGCAAAGCCACTTTCCATGGGCCACGAATGTGCAGAGTCAGAAATAACAATAGAATAAATTATGCTTAATAAATTCTATGAAATAGAGTTGGATTAAGTAGTTTTACTTCTCTCACTACTCTGTAGTCTTTAACAAATCCTTAACCAGCATAAATTACAGTGACCTTCCTGAAAACACTGAAGCTTTCCCAGTTTCCAGAAAGAGAAAACTGCCCTGTCCATTTTCTGATTCACCTTTTCTCTCCTTGCCAAAGGAAACAAACACCAAAGTGTTTTCATGTAGGAGATCCCTGAGGACGTGCTATTAAACTTGGCTGGTACTGAAGTTCGGAATAGGGCAACTGCCTCCTTTACAGGATTTCAGGGGAAAACTGCTGGTTTTAATGAACATACCTCAGTGGGGTTTTTTAATTCATTCTGCTGTTGAGGTAGAAAAACGCAGACAGCTCAACTTCCTTTTCTATACTTCCCTCCTGCAACTGGTAAGTTCTCAGAAATGCCAACAATATGTTAAATGGTTCAGCACTATTTCATCTGTAGTGGTGTAGCACTATCCTCTCGTTGCTCACCTCTGTCACGTGCAGCATGTGAAATACCTAATGGGTAAGCAGCAACTCAAAGAGCCCTTAGTAGCTGCTGAGCTGTTCAATCAGTTCGGCTTTGGAAATATTGAGCCAGAATTGGATCAGATGTACAAAGAGCATGCAAGCAAAGTTACATCACTATAAACTTGGTGTGAGAGGAGACCAAGCGAAACAAAACAGATGACAAAGGCACAATTTGCTTGCTGTTAATGATGCCTCTGTAACATCACAGGCTGTCTCTAAGCTGTATTTTCCACTGCATTGTTGGCTTGCAAAACTTTTAATGGAACAAGTTTTTCTGGCAGAAGAGCACTGATTTTTATCTTTAATGAGCAGCCTCTCTACCATTTAGCTTCAGGAAACAGTTTCCTGGTTGTAAACTGCTCAGGAGTACTGACAGCCAGACAACTTCAAAAGCATCCAGGAGAAATTCCCTTGCTAACTTTGGGAAGGAATTAAAAAATGCTGAAAGGTGCAGTTGATGGAGTTATAGAGCAGGAGGACTCTGCTTCCCGACATGGAGAAATGACAAGTTGGGATATCAATGACATCAAACTTCCCCAGGTATGTGCCTGTGTCTTAGAAATGTATCCAGTTCTGACCAGTCATCTCCACTGCTGATCCTAAATGATTTCTCAGACATCTATGCCTCATTCCCTTTATTCTCTTTGCACCTCAAGGTGTGGGTCAGTATTTTACTGAAAAGCTAGAAAATACGGAGCAAATGTTGAGGTTTCCATACATTTTTCCTTAAATGTATTATTGAAAGAGCTGTTGACACCTGAAAGATAGCAATGCTGCAGATGTGTTATCTTTCAGGTCCACTGGTGGGTGAGGGGCAGAGAAAGCAGGGAAAAAATAATCTCCTGATGTGGGTGTTCAATTAACAATGTCCAGGACTTGTTTTTTGCCCTGGGTAGTGCTTTATAAGAAGTGAGCACAGCACCCACCTCTGCCTGTCCCTCACCTCGGCGCATTTTGACGGATTCCTCCTGATGTGATCCTTCAGCAGCAAGCTCTGCCTTTCACCTCCCAACCCTTTCTTTTTACCTGATCCCAGACTCTTTTTCCTACTATGCCACTGCTATTCGCCCAAAGCCTCCATGTCACAGGCTGCCTCCTTTCCTGCCTTCCACCCCCAAGGTCACCTTCACCTGCATTTCAGCCTGGAGGCTTTCTCCACACCCTTCCCTACAATACCTGATGGCTTCTGGGGAAGCACAGGGGCTTTTCTCTTCTCAGTTGATGTTCTTGATGCTGTAATGGCTCTCAGTGTCTGGGTTCATCAATTTCAAAGAAATTCCTCCTAAGTTTTTGTAGTCCTACAAGATCTTTTCCCTCAAAATTGTCATTGGGTATTTCACTGCTATGGGTATTTTATTGTGTTGGCTGTACCCACCGAGGTGATGTGTGATTGATCCTATGGGGTGTTTTGGGTTTTTTTTTCATTGAGTTTTATTTTTATTGTTCCTTACAGTGTTGCCCTTGGGGTTTTTTTGCTTAGTCCATAGCAGTGAAAATAAAACCTGAGCAGGATGTCAAGTTTCTTTGTTTTAGACTTCAGAAGAATCACTGTGGTGGAAATCTTTCATGGCAGTTAGGGCAAAACGGACAAAAGTCCAGGATGAAAGACCTACAAATGTGGACATACTCTCAGACTGTTTCAGTATTTGCCCTTCTTCCAGTGAGTTGAGCCAAATCAAGCCAAATGATTAAGTGTAACGCTGCTGTGAATAGCCTGAAAGACAAAGAAGGATCTCTGCCATGAAAGCCAACAGAAGTTAGTCAGGCAGTGACTGTTGCCTGCAAGGAAAATACCTGCTATTTCACATCAGGTGCCCCACCTTTCTCTCCCAGGGACGTCCACCACTGAGCTGGACCCGTTGGTTGAGTGAGAACAACCCCTGGCCAGGCTTTCCTGATGCTTTGGGGCTCACGGGAAGCCACGGGAGCTGTGGGTTTTCTGCCTTCTCTCCACTGCCAACCAGTATCACCCGCAGAGGTGCTGGAGGTACTCAGGCTAGAGGACACTCTGCAGAGGACCAGGTCTTCTGGGCTCTTGCACAAGCTCTTCTCTTCCGCGGCCTAAAACATGGCTTGGTTTGTCTCTTCACAGGACATAAGACAGATAGACTGGTTTCAAGAATGGCCAGATTCCTATGTAAAACATATCTATAGCTCAGAGGATAAAAATGCTCAAAGGCACCACAGCAGCTGGGCAATGAGAAACACCAACAACCACAACTCCCGCATCTTAAAAAAGTCCTGCCTTGGGGTGGTCGTCTGCGGCAACAACTGCTCAACGGTGGATGGGAGGAAGATCTATCTAAGACCAGCCATATGTGATAAAGCTAGGCAAAAACAACAGCGTGAGTATGAGCCTGGCTGTTCCCTATATGGCAGTTCGTAAGTGAACACAACATAAAAAAAATCAAAGTAGAGGATATCCTTTGGATTATCCAGACTTTTCACTGCCATTCCTTATATTCAAATGCAACTCTTGATTTTGGAACAATGCATTTCTTACTGCTGGGCAGGAGTTGTTTACTTGTTTGGGTTTTTTTCTTCCTTTTTTTTTTTTAATCTCTATTTCTTAACGTTAGAGATTGATTCCAAGCCTTCTCAGGCTGGTGAGTGACGCTACCAAGAAAGCTGTGCGGTGCAGGCAGCTTCCTGCTGTGCTGTTCCT
>NW_010395992.1:4316-11764 GCF_000710305.1 Buceros rhinoceros silvestris
TGCTGATCTGAGTGTAGGTGTCATTGTTGCATGGGCCCAGAAGTAACTCAGGAGGCAAGAAAGAAGTTACTCATAAATGATGATGAGTGGAAAACAGGTCTTATAAGTCATGCCTCCAGAGCAAGACAATGCAAATAGAGAACACGAGCTGCATGCACATTTTTAATGAGAACATTCCAAACAATTGTTGATTGCTCAGTAGAGCTAGCACATACCGATTTCTGGATCTGATGAACATTTTGTCTAAAGAAAGGTATTACTCAAGCACTCACTGAGTAAGAATGATGTCCTCTAGAAAAATCAGACAAGAACACATATGATATTCTGCCAAGTTAAAAACAACCAGAAATGACCATGAGAATAAATGATAAAATAATAATAAAGCTATAACAGAAATATTTTTTCCCACTTATATTTAGTAATGGAACAAAACAAAGGCAATTATTAGTTTGCTTATATTGATTTTTGCTTACATTTGAAAGTTTTTTGCATAGTTTTTCTCAGTGTGGTTTCTGAGCTCCAAACAGAAGCGGCAATCTACTGCCAGGGAACCATTGTATCACATGGGATTCATCTATTCAATGTTTTATAGAACCAATTTTCCACCACTTTGCTCCAGGGAAATGCTGTCCAAACTGCAACGGACCCCTGCGGCTCCTTTCCTGCCGAGGCCATGGTGGTTATCCAGTTACCAACTTCTGGAGGCATGAAGGCCAATTCATATTTTTTCAGGTTGGTATAAAATTACCTTACCTTATGCAAGTTAATTTAAAGACTGCTTTTTTTAACATTGATTAAGTACATTATTTTTTCCACCAAAGAAGAGTCATTAAATACTGTAAGGTCAAACGACTGTAAGAAAAATTTTCACAATGAGTGGGCAAGGTCCTAAGCAACCTAATCTGACTCTGAAGCTAAGCAGGAGGTTGAGCTAGACCTCCAGAAATCCTTTCCTACCTAAATTACTCTATATTACTATGATTTTAGAGCGCATTATATTTTTAATATAGGCTCCCATGAAAACCTGTTGGTTTTGAAGCGCTTTGCCTCGGCTACACAGAAACGGATAAATCCTCAAAAAGCCAGAAATGTCATGTTATCTCAACCTCTTCTCCAAGGCACCAAACATAAGCATGAGGTTATCTTACAGCAGGAAATTACTGTACCCAAGGGCAAATGCCATCTTTTCAGTATGTGTAACTTGTATCTGGAAAAAAGTGTGTGCAAGTGTTTAAATAATGGGCACTGTTTCTGGAAGCTACAGTCTTAGTTTAGTACCACAACCAGTCAACTGTCTCCTGTTTCTCAGGCTTTCATGTATGTGCACATTAAATAAAATAATTTCTCTGTGGAAGATGATGGAAGATAATGTTCTGATAAACATGTCTGAAGTGAAAAGAATATAAATGACTGCAGAGACACTGCAGCCAGGCTTCAAAAGACCTTATGGCTTCAACTGGGGATCTAGTGAGGGGAGTCTCTTCCGGCTCACTGGCTTTATGACTTCAGAGAATTTCTATCTCATCACACTTCATCTGAGATACGAATGTTGCTTGAGCTCAGGTTAAAAATGTCTTATGAAATACAAAGCATTAAATCAGGCCATATATGTGGTTTTGGCCTGTGCTACAAATTCTGCTCCCTTAAGATTAGTAATAATGCTGATTCTAACTTTTAATATACCATAATTCCTTTATAAAGTCCAAAGGAGCTCATGACCATCCACGTCCAGAAACAAAAGTAGAAGCAGAAGCGAGAAGATCAATCCAAAAAACACAGACAGATTTTTCTCCATCTTCTCGAAGATTAAAAAGAATTCGGGAGATTGAGGTAACTCTTATTATCGGCCAATTAAATTATGGGGTCAGTGATCCATGGTTCAAGGCATGGTGGGGGCTATCTGGGCTTTGGGAGTTGGTGGAAGCATCCCGGCATTCAGCCTTCCTGCGATAAGGCCAGGAAGCAGCAGGGCTGTTCTGAGCACTCTGCTCTGCTGAGCCCTGTCATCCAGTGCCAGCAAGCCCCCTCTGGAGCCCCTTCCAGACTGGTGGAGCAGGGGATTACATCTGTACCCGCAAACAAGGCAGGGCTGGAGGGTAGGCTCGCTGCATCACTGCTCATGTGGGACCTGCCGTGATTTGGCCGGTGCTAACTCGTACTCCAGACAAAACGCCCTGCATGTGCCAGGAACCAGGATTTTGGTCAAGGTTGCATCGTGTTTGGGTGCATTCACTGTATGCAGCTGGATTTGAACTTACCTGTGCCCCTATGTGCTGTCATGCTACGAGCCACAGGAAATAAGATTCTCAGGCTGATGCTGTGTAAAATAGCCCTTGGTGGGCTCCAACACAGCCCTTGCATCATTTCATCTGGACTTGAGTCCAGAAGTTGCCCAAGTCCAGGATGTAGTGTGGAAACTGCAGTGTTGGTCCCTGTCACCAGTGACAGTCCTCAGCCTCGTTTTGTTTAGCATCATAGACACAGACCCCTCAGTGCTTTTCTCTTTTACATGCAAGACTTGACTTGAGAAAAAATCCCTACAAGTTCTTTGTTAGTGCTGCACCAGAAATTAAATTATTTACAGAGTAATCCGTGAATATAGTAATTAGCTACTTAGTCTAATCAGTATTGAGGAAGAACATGAGAAGGTTTTATTTTGATTTAACTTAGAGCATTGTTTGCAACACCCCGTGAGAAAATTGTGACAAATGAACACCTGAAAACTGGGAAATACTATTGGCAGCAATTGAACTCAGGAGGAAGATTCATGTACGTGTGTACAGAGTGTATTATTTTATAGAATTTTATAGAATTGAATATATAACATTACCTATATGAAACACCTATATATATACATACTATGTATATATACAAAACAAACCTGTCTTTAACAAGCCAAATCCAGAAATACTTACTCCTTCTTCCTCCAGTCCCCCAAACTTTACTCAAGAAAACCCAGTTCCTTCAGTAGCAGACCTGGATCATTTTATTCAGACTTAATGCCCATCAGGAGAGAGAAGTCCTTCTGACGGGCAACCGCCCCTGAGTAGGATTAGGCCACCTTGAGACCCTCAAGGGCTGTGAGGGCATCCCCAGGTGCAGGAGGAACTGTACCACCCCACACCCCCCCTTGGAGATACATCAGGAGGTCATGTTTTCTGCACGTTGACATGTGTCCCAAGGTCCTCCACTGACTTGGAGGAAGTGTCACAGAAAAGAAAAGGCACCCTCCACCTCTGCTTATCCCCCCCAGATTTTCTTCCATGGTTGATAAGGGAAGGTACATCATCTCTGCCTGTGTGACCTACTTGCTCCCTGGGTCTCCAGGAGGGCTTTGAAGGCAGAAGAGTGCTTTGAAGGGTACAGACACGCTGATTTTAAAACATCAGCTCTGCTGAGTGTGAAAACACTTATGAAAGCATCTACAGAGACCCTGTGGACTGTCATATGCCTGATGCGGGGAGCTGGGTAGAGCAGCAAGGCTGTCTCCAGTGACCTTCTTTGCAAAAGCTGTTGCACTCAACTGGACACCACCAGTCCTCACACGTAGTTTGTCTTTTGGTGTAGCAGAAGTGGTACACGCCCCCTCCAGCCTAGTGTTCAGGAGAGTAGTCAATGTCCCTTCAGCTACAGACAAAAGGAATAATTGGGCTGGGTGGTGGCAGACTTCTTAAATGAATGACATGGGGAAGCAGAGGGATCCAGTAGCCCAAGAAGCAGATTAAAAGAGTGATCGGAGGAAGTTAAACCCCTTTGAATGGAATATGAATTTAGGAGCTGCAGCTATTTCTACTGAAAATACCCAGGAGGACACTAAAAACCACAGCTCAGGAGTGACCCTCATTGGAGACACACTGACTTGGGATTGGACATTCAGAGAGCACAAGATGGTGGCCTCTTGACACAAGTGCCTGGGAACACAAGCACAAGAAGCAGTAGACAAGCCACTGCATAAATCTCTAGTAAATACAGAAACAGAATCACAGAATCTTTCCGGTTGGAAGAGACCTTTAAGATCATCAAGTCCAACCATTAATGATGGTTGGACTTGATGATTTTCATATCACATCACGATGATTTTCATATCACATGTCACAGTGATTTTCATATCACTGGTTTAATTCTGTCCCCATGAACACTATAATAGTCCTCACATAGGAAATGTTACTGAGCCACGTGGCTTTTTTTCTGTTATACCTGAGTCTACCAGTCTTACTGAGGTCAAGTTCCCTCTAGACATGGCTTCATCTTTCCCTTCCTACAACATCTTCCTGTGTTTTCACCTGAATTGTGTGGGAGAAGGAACAGACCAAAGATGTCATGAACAGGTCCTGCTCTTCAGCTAGTCTGACTCCGTGCCACTGGAGTGATACCGTTTACCCTCAGCTGGCTTTCCAGTTCATGGCCCGCTGGCAGGTTTTTCTTTAGAATGACCCATCATATTTGTGTTCTGCCAAGACTGGCTGCAATACAACTAACTCAGGGGTCTGACTTGACACACAGAACCTGCGTCACTGAATCTCCAAAAAGTCTCCTGAAAAGATTCAATTTTAATGTGCTCACAAGAGACGAGGGAGGAGAACTTTAGAAAAATACGAGTCCAAAATAGAACAAGTGATACATAGGATGTTTTCTCTATGGCGTCGGTGAATCTTTAGCTGGAGGTGGGCTGGGTCCTACATCAGGTTGTTGGAATTTCTTCTTATGGTGAGTGGAGAACAGCTGAAAGGAGCTTTGCTACTCTGGCAGTCAGCAAAATCACTATAATTAAATGGATGTGAAAGTAGAATTACAAAGAGAGACCTGCAAGTACTCATCAGAAATTATAGCACAGAATGTGTGTTCTGACAGGCATTAAAGTTTGCAAAGCTGTAATCCAATGATTAGAGCAATTTTAAAAGTTGCAAAATATCCAGAACAAAAGACCGAGAAGAATAATTCTTGTGTGCTGATCCCTACCTGAATGAAATTTCTGTTTGTGGGGTAAAAAAATGTAAAGATAGGAAAATTTATCAGTTAGAAATAGTCTGGAATAGCTGAAGAATAATATTACTGTGGTAGAAAGATCACTTCAAAATGATTGGTTTAAAAAAATCATACTTAGCTTTTCCAAATACCATAGGAAAAATAAAATCTGTGGTGTCAAATGTATTAGCATAATTTCATTTTGGGTGCTTCTTCAGTGTGTGCTGGCAGCAGACCCCAAGGGCTGTCAGTGTGAGGTCTAACAATTCTTTCAGTGTCCAAGAGGCTTTGGGCAAAAACTGGTGCAACTAATGCGGAGCTGGGAGCCAGCCCTGTTTGGTTTGCCCGTGAAGCCGACTGGCACGACGCCGCAAGGAGGCTCTGCTATGGCGTCTCTTTGGTACCGGTGCTGACTGAACGTGTGCGTGGAGATCTCATACTGGATGGTTGTTATTTCAGGCCGCCAGACCACACCGTGTTTTGCTAACGCGTGCCTTGCCTTCCCAAGTCTCTGACAGGTGCGATGCCGATGTGGGAGTCTCTGCCTTTGCTCCTTTCCAAGCCAGACACTTACATGCGACCTGCGAATCCCGAGGGACATTCAAGCGAAAGCTCCTGGGAGCCGATGCTGGGCAGCTGCTCTGGGCAGCCGCCGCACCCCCGGGCAGCTGGGGCAGAAGGGGGCTCCCGAGAGGCTTCCTCCTGGAAGCGCAGCCCGCACCTGCGAATCCCGAGGGACATTCAAGCGAAAGCTCCTGGGAGCCGATGCTGGGCAGCTGCTCTGGGCAGCCGCCGCACCCCAGGGCAGCTGGGGCAGAAGGGGGCTCCAGCGAGGCTCCGTCCTGGAGCAGCAGCCTGCCCCTCAGGAGCAGCCCCAGCCCTGCAGGGCCTTGGAGCGGCCCTGCTGTCCCTGCGGCCCCCTCCCCCCAGCACTGCGCCCACTCCAGCACCCAGCACCTCCTGCCTGGGACAAAGGGTGGCCATGACCCCGTCACACCTGACGCTGGCCCTTTGGGAGATGGACCCCGTGAGGAGAAACCCCCGCTGGCCTACAGCAGCGGCTGCCCCTCGCCACCGCTCTACCCCGCGCCTCCGGCACGCCACCACCGCCAGCCCTCGGCACCTCCGAGGGGAAGTGAGGGAGACGGGAGCGCAGGAGGAAGCTGTGCGGGTCTCAGCTACTGCCACGAAGACGTGTTTTTTAACCTGCACCCGTTACGGTGACCGGGTTTAAATATGTCCTCTCTCCCCCCTCCTCTGGCAACAGGCCTAATTCTCCATCCCTGCTGCAACACCGGTGTGACAGCGCTGCCGCCCCAGCTCCCTCTTTAGCTCCTTTTGCAGGCCTCAGCACAGGCTTTCATACCTGAAGACTCAGCTTTGTTCTTTTATTTCTTCACAACTGTTGTATTTCCCCCTCCTATTTCACTGATCTAATAAAGGGTGTCAGCTCTCCTTGCAGACTACCTCACCACCATTCTGACTTGGTAGCATTTCAATCCTTCTTGATACTCAGTCTGTTCAAGTCTGTGGGACTGTGGAAGGTGCAGATGGATGACCTTAAGGACCACAGCTGTTGTGTGCAACCCTTTGCACTATTCCAGTTGCTTTGGGCAGTGATTTAAGCTCCTCCAAGGCACCAGCACTGAAAAAATATTGTATAGAATCATCTCAGAACAGTTTGAGTTGGAGAGGACCTTCAAAAATCGTCTAGTCCAACAGCTCTGCCGTGGACAGGGACATCCTTCACTAGATCTGGCTGTTCCCCATCCAACCTTACCTTCAACATTTCCAAGGAGGGGGCATCACGATCCTCAGGGCAACCTGTTACAGTGTCTCATCACCCCTGTAAAAAAAATTTCCTCCTGAAGTCCAATTTAAACTTACCCTCTTTCAGTTTAAAAGCATTGCCCCTTGTCCTATCACTACAGGCCTTGGTAAAAAGTCTTTCTCTGTCTTTCTTATAAGCCCTCTTCACATATTGAAAAATGGCAGTAAAGTTTCCCCAGAACCTGCTCTTCCTCAGGCAAAACAACCCCAATACTCTCAGCCTTTCTACATGAAGGTCCATGATCATCTGCATGGACCTCCTCTGGACCCGCTCTAGCAGGTCCGTGCCTTTCTTCTGCTGGGGGCTCCAGGGCTGGATGCAGTACTCCAAGTGGGGTCTCGCCAGAGCGGAGCAGAGGTGAAGCATCACCTCCCTCGGCCCGCCAGCCATACTTCTTTTGACGCAGCCCAGGATTCAATGGACTTTCTGGGCTGCTAGTACACACTGCTGGCTTATGTCCAATGTTTCATCCACCAGCATCCCTAAGTCCTCCTCTGCAGGGCTGCACCCAATATATATATATATAGCCACGTATACAGACATTCAAGGTGCCTTGCTGCTTTTTCCAGGCACTTCATCTCTCTCTTTGCAGAACATAATGAACCCTTAGACATCCTTTCCATACATCACACCCTTTTCTGACCGTTACTGT
>NW_010395992.1:11932-17520 GCF_000710305.1 Buceros rhinoceros silvestris
CAGGAACTCAGTCCCCTACATTTGTTTAAAAAAGTAGGGTGTCAAGTATGAATTTTCTTGCCTGAATTTACTGGCCAGCTCAGAGGTGTTTGACAAAGATTCCTTTACCTTTTCCCATAACTCACGTCTGCATGACTTTTCTGCATGATGGGCCTCTGCTGCATTCCGGACTGGGTCCCACAGAGAGAAGCACTGACAAACCTCACCACTGCCACCTCTGCAAGGATGAGCTGAGTGATGTCATGTCTGGAACCACGTTTCATTGTTGGTTCCTTTAACCACAGCACAGGTAGAGAGCCTCGGCTACACGGGCTGCCCAGCTGGCAGTCCTAACCATGCCCTGCCTTGCCTGTAGAGTCAGCTGTGCCCCAACGGGCTGGGCTGAAACAAACCTTTTAACAGAATGAGTCTGGGAGGACAATATTACTAAACAAGAGGCGGTAAGAACTTAACTGTACCTCAAACTGTTCCATCTTTGTTCATCAAACAGGTTCAGTCTTATCATTTGACTGTTGTTTTTTTTTTTTGCTTGTTTTCACCTTTCTAGATCCCCACATTTTTAAAAAGACTTTGGAATGTATTAGTTGCTAGGGAAACCACTCTCGTTGCAAAGGGCGGCATTCAGAGACGTTTATGGGACGTGGAAAAATTATATTTACCGAGTGTTTCAAAATGTTTGTTGCAATTTGTGAATCGGAGGATGTGTAGTGACTTGGTTTATGTGGAAAAAATCTAAATGTAGATCTCCAGATGACGGTTTGCTCTTGTATGTGAAGGTCAGCACACCGAACTTTTAGTCTGTGAGTTACTCCCACACTATTACCAAACTTCGTGTGTTTTATGGTGATTCTTTGGATCAGTAACTTGGAGAAGGAAAATTTTATCAAGGGTAATAACAACCTCCACCTCTAAGACAGAAAAAGGGAAATTAATTCAAGCTGTAAGCACTTGTGCTTCAAGCAGTGAGCTGCAGGCTGAGGGCCAGACAGGTCCCCCAGGGCTGTGTCCCAATAGCTAAGATTCCCCTGAGACTGCCGAACCGGTCACGCCACTGAGGGACCTTGAAGGGCATGGACCGTGCCTGCTGCCATCCTCCTCTGGCTCATCTCACCTCTCCTCTAAATTCCTTACCTCTCTGCTGCACCACTGTCAGCATCAACTTTCAGCAGTGGTACCACAGGGTTGTGTGGCTGGGACGCTCCTCAGACATTGTTTCTGCACTTCAGGTACCATCAGTTTCCTTTACGCCCACCAACCCCTTCTTTTGTTTTTAAAAACTTCCAGCAAAGCGGACTTGATAACCGATCCCATAGCCTGTTCCGCAGCCTCACTGCCCCAAGTCCCAACTGGTAGCATAGTTTTTCCTCGTGTCTGGTTTTCTTTCCTGCAGATCAACTGTTTCTTCAAGTCTTTGAAGATGAGTAGTGTTCAGTTACTACAAACCTCCTTAAAAGACAGTTACTACCAAACTGTCTTCCTGCCTGAGAAGCAGGAAGCCTTTGTTGGTTTGCCTTTCAGTGCGAACCAACCAGAAGGTTTCTAAAACAAAAGCTATTTCTGGGAGCACAGCTCCACTCAGCAGCTGACTGCTGTAGCAGGGCTGTGCCTTCTTGCAGCTCCCGTGCTCCTGAGGACTGTCCTGCAGTTTGGGGGGACCCCCAACCCCCCTCATGCAGCATTCGTCACACCTAGTATGTCTGTGGGAGGAACGCATTTCAGGCTCGAGGAGGACAGGTTATTCCTCTTTAAAAAGGAGGAAACTAAGACTTCGTGATTTTTCTGCGGTTAAAGGAAGGCTTTCCAGAATTACAAGCTGCCAGGGTCAGTGTGACCTTTCCATGTTCTTGGAGTCGCTTCTGTGCAGGCAGCAACTCCCTCCACTTTTGGTGCAATCAGCACGGTGTGTCAATATAGCTACGAATTTGTATCCATTTGGGTCAAAATACGAAGATTCCAATTCCAGCCCTGAAATTTGCAGAAATGACTTTTTGCAACATATTTGGGGTATGTGAAAGGAAACTTATATGTGCTGCTGCTTTAAGTCTCCTTTAACCACCTCTAAGGTATTGTGCCCAATCGGGTGGTGGTGAGAATCAGAGGTGAAAGATGGCACTACATGCATTACCCTCTGCATTTGTAAGACAATATACTGAACACTTCGGGTATTCAGGGTAGTGTCACAAAGAAACACCAATTGATAGGTGAGGATACCCCCACAGGTAACTCTGACACCTTATTCTCTGCTGCAGAAAATGTTTTTTCTGCAAGGTACAGCTACAGAAAAATATTAGGAAGGCAGCAGAGATGCAAGGAGGTCAAGGAGGTGGATAATTACACAGGCAAAATGTTTTGATCTGGCTTATCAATGTCTCAGATGGCTGTAGCTACTGTCAAACTTACAGCGAATACCCCTACGTGGCATAGATGGTCTACACTCACTGCTTTGCCAGGATCTTAGCTCTGAAAGCATTGGCCTCAATAATTAAGGGGCAATTCTTCGGGATTAACCCCTGCGCTTGCTCTGAAGCAAGTATTTTAACATATAAGGGCTCTTCTGCGGCTGCCAGAGAACCATAACAATGTTGCTCAGCGATACATTAGCAAGAAACACAGCATTTATGGGGTGTTTTTTGACTTATGCAGCATTTAAAGATGAAATCTAGACATATAATCAGGAGGAGTTATCTTAAGAACACAAGGCAGCAGCTGAACACCTCCATTTTTTATTGTATTTATCCTCAGAATACCATTGTGAGTAAGAAAACACTCCAGTATCTGTCATACCAATGGGGAGATGAAAAGGCAGAACACAGATTTGACTTGCATCTCTCCAGCCCTGGGCACACACCCTGTGTTTCCTCTGGCCTTTCTCTCCCCGGGCGTCTACCTTTGCATGTGAAAAGAACTGCAGGTCAGACTGAGCCCAGACACATGTTTCCATTTTCAACCCCTTGTACAATGTCCCTGCCCTCTGGCAGACTGAGGCTGTAAACTGTTTTACATGAACTGCAAGGTTATGCACTATCTTCTAAAATATGGTCCTAAATGAATTCTCTATATTTTTTTTAATGAAACAAGTGTGTCACACTACTGGTGGTAGAAAGGACTCCAGCTGAGAAAGCTTTAGGGGATACACTCCAAGCAATTGGAGCTTTTCTTTCCTCGTGACCTCTGGGAGGTTTATTAATCTGTGTGTCTGGTACTTCTGGAAATTTTGCTCCACTGCCCCTCAGTGTAGTCATTTGGGGCTTTTTAAGTAATTACGGTCAAGGAGTTAGAACAGGACCATCTAATGTGTCTTACTTTATTGCAAGCAAAATGTAGAAGTGGCCCCTGTGGTGCATTTCAGTAAGGATATGGGCTGTCTGTGCCAGGAACAGGCTTTACATGGCAGGGTAGTGGCTGGCATGGGGACCCAGGGGAGGCAGAGGAGGATGGGCAGGTGGCACAGCTTATTTAAGAAGAAAAAATTAAAGAAGTCTGCTGGTGTCAGAGTAAAAATAGATGCAATCAGTAATCAAAGGAGAGCATGAACAGGCTATTAACATTGCACACCTGAACGCCCTAAACAAGCCACTGCGCAAGCTGTGCAGACTGGCCCTGATTCAATACAGTGCCCCTTTCTCCCTGAGCTGCTGCAGTTCCCTGGCACTCTGGGGGTTTTCTCTTTCACAACGTAAACTCCACCAGCATTTCTCATCTCCTGCAGCAAGGAGGACTCACCATCAGTGCAGGAGAACCAGGTTAGGATGCTCTTAAACAACCCGACATACCTAAGTCCATGGCCCTGAAGGGATACACTCATGAGTGCTGAGGTAGCTGGCAAGTGTCATTGTGAGGCCACTCTTGATTATCTTTGAAAGGTCATGGTGATTGGGAAAGTTTCCTGAAGTCTGGAAGAAAGCACTGTCACTCCTGTCTTCAAGAAGAACAAGAAGTAAGATCTGGGGAATTACAGGCCAACCAGTGCCACCTCAAAATCTGTGAAAGTAATGGAGAAAATGCTCCTGAACTCTTCAAACACATGAAAGACTAAAAAGTGACCGGGAGCAGTCAGCATGAATTTATGAAGGGGAAATTGTGCTTAGTCAACCTGAGGGAGCTCTGCAATGAGATGAGTGGGTGAGGGGAGAGCAGTGGATGTTTTTTACCTTGACTTTAGCCAGGCTTTCAGCACTGTCTTCCATAACATCCTCACAGACAAGCTGATGACGTATGGGCTTGGTAAGTGGACAGTGAGGTGGACTGAAACCTCAGCTGTTCTGTGATTCTGGGAACATTTAGGATCAGCCATAGCTGTCCATGTACCAGACAGCTGCAGTCTCCAGATGCTTTGGCTTGAATCAGCTGTATACCATATGGCACACACAGAAAGTCATCCAAAGGCCTGACATACTAGGAACACCCCAGGGCAGCACAGCCTTTGCGGCCCTGCAGGCAACAGCATCAGCAGTCCAAATGCCACAAGCATCCTTTGTGCTCCTTGTTGGATTATTTGGTTTCTGTGAGAAATGAGATGATCTCCTGTATGGGGAGCAGTTCCTGAAACACAGACAGACTCTTCAGAGGACAGGGCAAGCCAGGAATGTCTTTGGCCAGCTTTTCCCTCTGAGCTCATTCCTTCTGTTTCCAATTAGTAACTGAGGAAGCAAAACTGCCTTGGAGGGCTTGTCTCCGATAAACGTTTTTCATTTTTCAAAACCAGTTATGTCAAGATTCAAACTTCACATCATTTGGCAATTGTATCATCAGTGATGTGATTTAAGTCTTCTGTTACCAAGGGTTGCCAAATCTATCTGCTCTTCTAAAGACAGTCATAAATAACACAAACCACAGCACAAGAGTGTCCTCTTTGCTTACCGCGTCTGGTGGAAGCTGTTAAACAAAGGCCAAAACCATTCAGCTCCTTTTTCCTTCTAGAGGAGACGGCAAACGCCTGTGGCGGAATCAGTTCCCTCACCCCTTCGCCCCCAGCAGAACATCTGCGCCAGGACACAGCAGGGACTGGATGGTGGAGTCTTCTCTTGCCTCAAAAGCCAGGTGAGGGAGCAGAAGGGCAACAACACGCTGCTCTCCCCATGTCTGGAGCCTCTCCACTGGCACCTGTGGGCAGCAACGTGAGCTGGTAGCATCCCAATCTTACATTGGACCTATCGCAATGAGTAACAGCTACGATGTGAACAGCTGTGACCAACCTAACATCTGTGGATAGTGTAAACACTGGGTGTTGTGAAAGCTGTTTGCTAAACATCCAGGTTTCCTCTGCTCAAGTCACAGCAGACAGGAGGAAACCATGACCTTCAGCCCAGCCAGCAACGGCCCTGATCAGAGCAGGATCGATGGAGGCAGGGCCGTCCAAGCTGACAGCAAAAGCAGCAATACATTTCAGGGGGAGAAGGGGTGCTTGATGTTCATCACCTCTGGAATTCCCTGATTGCCCACAGAGAAGAATGGGATTCCCCATCTTAGAGGCTGGGGAGTGTAGGACAAGGTGGTACAAGTGTAAATGTCATGACTGACATTTACATCCCACTGACCTCTGCACTTGGAGGAATGCCTGGGAGCAGGAGGAGTGCAGGACAAAAAAG
>NW_010395992.1:17642-18019 GCF_000710305.1 Buceros rhinoceros silvestris
AAAGAGTGTCCAGCTTTGGGGTGGGTGAATTATAGGATGAATGAACAGCCCCTGACCAAAGCAAGCTAAAATAAAAAGTAAATTGATGTTGTCTTGCCAGTTTTCTCCACTGGAGCTATTGATCCTTATTGGTCTTTGTATGGGCTAAGGAGAAAAGCTCGGGCCAGACTAATCCTGCCCCAATCTTACCGTATTTTTAGGCACTAAATCACTCCACCAAGAAGGACTGAACTTCCCAGAGGGCCCACTTACCTGCCAACAGCCACTCCAGGAGAAATGAAAACCCAAAGCTGTTCCTCTAGGTAGATGCGTTAGGGCATCTGCCCCGTCCGGACAGGGGGATGCTGTCTACATAAAGAAGTCGCTTCTCTCTTTCC
>NW_010395992.1:18117-46810 GCF_000710305.1 Buceros rhinoceros silvestris
CTTTCCCTCTCCCACTCCTCCCTCTCCTCCCTGGCAACCTGGGGGTGGGCCAGGGGTCTCCTTGCCACAGGGCATTTGGTGCTCAGAAGCAATGACCCAAAGGAAAGCCTCAGCCAGCGCAGCAGGTATGGCTGCTCCCTGCTGATGAGGGATTCGTGACAGAACAGAAGATCACCTGCACAGACCATCATTGTGCCACCAAAATCACAGAGAGTAGTAGCAGATCAGTGCCCTGAAAAACACAGAGCTCATCTGAAGAGCGTGACCCAGCAGGCTATTGGACTGCCAGTTACCTGCTCTCCTCTCCTCCTCTTGGCCAACAGGACAACCCGCCACCAGGAATGGGCAGAGGGAGGTTTTTCCCTCCAGTTCAAGTGAGGCATGTTTTGCTTTTATTTTTATTTTATAGCTCATTAGTTAGTAATAGTTGTACAGCTAATTTGTCAGGGGGTTCTGGTGTGACTTGACAATCTCCAACTTCACTGCAGCACTTGGAGAAGGCCCTTCATAGCAATGATACTAAAACACTTGCCACGCACCAGCTCCCTCTCATGAACTGCCAGAAAATGCTCTTTCAAAGACACTGTCTCACATACAGCTTAACCCTGGACCCTCCCAGTGCCCTGTGGAGCCCTTCTTTTTAGAGCAGAGGAGGTTTGCCTGACTGTTAAATTACCATGTTCACTGATGACTCCTTTACACACAGCAGTACTGCCGAGTGGAAGGAAGAAAGGTTTATATTCAGCTGGATGAAACTATTCTCCATAACGATGGTTTGCCTGAGAAGCTCACTCAGAAACATGTCTGTGCCCTGCTTGTAGCGTGGCTGTGAGATCCAGCAGCTGCTCCCAGCCCCGGCTGCAGGAGGGAGAAAGCGCTTCCTCACGGCACTCAGCTGGGCTGCAGTGGCTTCAGCTGCTTGATGGGGCTTCATGGAGATGAGGCATTTTGCTGTCAATAGACAGCACTCAGCCTCCCCATCAGGTTGTCCTTCCGCATCCCCTGATCTTGGCTGACCCCACGATAATGCAAGTTGCTCTTTCCTGTAAAACTAATGCTTTCTCAAAAGGTCCCTCCCAGGTGCCAAGGGAGCGCTTCAGTATTTTTAAATGGCTGGCCTCTTGAAAGCGTTATTTTGGTAAGAGAAGCAACAAGAAGCTTAAAGTTTTTCTAAGAGGATCCTTTTAGCACTGTTGGAGGGTTTTCCTTGGCCACTCACACCTCGTCAGACGGCGTATGGCTACTCTTCTCCAAGACTGATCACTCCTTCATCCTGGGAATATGGTGTCCCCAACTCGACCCCACCTCCTCTCTCCCTCCTGTCATTGCACAGACTGAATTTATATTTTTCCACACTTAGTCTCGGAGGTTAACTTCACTTCAAAAAAACTCATTCAGAATTTCTACCTACTTGATTAAAACCATGATCTTACGTGGCAGAAATTGTGAAGCTGGGGCTTGGCTTCCTCTGTCACTCTCTCTCATGAATTCTTTGGTATCCAGTAATGGAACAGTATGAAAAACTATTAAAGTACTGTAAAGAGCATTTGTGATGATATAAAAACCGAAAATAGACATCATATGGCAGGCTTTCTCTCAATGGAGATGATAACTTGCAATGTCTTTTTCCACCCATTGCCTGCTTTCATCAAACCTGTCGGAACTTGGTATAACTGAACCTTTCGTCCCTCTGTCAAACTTACTTGAAAACTGATCAGCAAGTTAAAAAGTTATTGGTGGAAACTGTCAGGCTGGCAAGACAGGATACTTAATACTTCATTACATTAGGGAACCTGCTAAAAATCGACCTGGGGCAGTCAGAGAATCCAGGGCAGACTGTGATGCCAGTTCACTGGAGGGTGAGGGCAGCACAGGCACATTTGCTCATGCAGGTCGTTCTTATTATCCAGGTAAGCTATATAATGTGGTCTTTTTTGCATCAAAATAGTCTCTTTATCTCCATGATGACTATAACTTTACCAGCTGTTATCCCATCCTAGTCCTGTTGATAAATGGAGATTTATACCAAGGGGATGAAAGTCCTGGTTTATTTTACCCTAACAGGCTGGCTGCGCCTGTTTAGTAAGCACAGACTTGTGGGAACTTGCAACTACCTCCACAGAGCTCAGTTTCTACACGTGATCACCTCTGCATGTGTGACCACAATACAGCTCTCCTCTGATTCTGTCTGGTTCTTGCCCATTCAAGGAATCAAGCCTGCTCCCAGGCCTGGGCTTCAGGAAAGCTTCAGAGCAAAACGAGAGTAAGCTTAAGCTCACACAGATCTTCATGCAGGGCAAGATCACGTCTATGCGAAGTGCGGGTGGTTTGGGCATAGCTACAGTTAGGACTGCCTGGCCAGGTTCTCTCTCATTAACTCCAAATGTCTCATGATGGAGGAGTCGTACAGCCAGTGCCAGGGAGACGGGTCAGCCAGCGCCCTCTCAGGAATGGCCCGGACCCTTGCATGGCAAGACAACGAGCCCACCATTTGGGCTGTCCCCACATCTGATCTGTCCGCAGGGCAAGTAGCACAGAAAGATGTAGTTTGTGTCACCGTGCTTCAGCCCACCCTGCATTTAGCCATACAGACACTGCCCAAACCAGCCAGCATACTCTGCACATTTCTGAAACACAAGGGCCCTCAAACCCTTGCCTAATTTTACCCACATTTTCAACCTGTCATGACTCTACTATCTCCGTATTTTAGTAGTTCTGAAGTACTACGTCACGGCAAAGAGCACTAAATTGAAGGAGAGCACAGCGACTAGTCCTCTTAGATCTTTTAGAAAACCTTAACTCAGGCTTGACTGTAAAACTGGGGTAACAGTAGTGTGTTCTCTGTTCATATGCCCTACGTTTTCACTTTGTTTGGGTGACAATTGTTCTACAACAAACCATCTTCCCAGCCTGATGAGAAGCATAAATGCAGTAAGAATAGCCTAAGGTGATGCGGAACACTGCTGTGCTGAACCTCAGTGACCACCAACTGACCAACAGTGCACCCCGACACATCTTTTTAATCCTACAAGCAACAGTAACCACATGTTGATGATACACTGTATGACTTTGGCCTCATAAAAGACTCTGAATTTGAGTCCTTCAAGAGGAAAGAAGAAAAACTTGATTCTCTGCGTTGCACATACCCAGACAAATATTCACCTTATCATCAAATTGCTTTTTGTGGCAGTTTTTCAGGTTCTACAGACTTTGGTGGGGTTTTATGTGGAATGTTTAAAAAGGCACACTTCTTAAAAAGGGAGCAGGTTCCAAACAAAACTGCTGGCAACCGATTTGTCAGCTGCTATGAAAGTTAATCCCCCCAATCTTCCCACTTTATTACCACTGCGAAATACAGCTGACTTTAGTATCTGCAAGTTTATTTTTCTCAGACTTTAATTTGCAGATCACCATCTGTCTAGACACTGTCAATTACTAATGTGTGTACTCAAGGTGAGTTTAAGGGTACTCAGTATTTTCTTCTCCACGTGATTAAATTTCCAGGCAGTACTGAACCAACTCACTGTATTTACATTTGTTATTTAAGGCAGACGTCACATTATCCAAAACAAATTAAAGATCTTTCCATTGACTTTTACTGAAACCAAAGCGCGGAAGTTGTGCAATGTACCCTGAATTCCAAAGGTCTTCTTGAAGGTTGTGTAATGGGATCAATCTTTTCCTTGGGTATCCCACACACATCCCCCAAAAAATCATGAGGTGTAGGAAGAAGGAATCAGCTAACATGGGCTGTGAGTTAACACTGCTTACCATAAACAAAAAATGGGAACACTTTCGAGGAGCACTCAGACTGATGATACCCATCCCTGTATTAGTCTGTACAGGGAACGATTTAGTTGTGCCGGTAAAGAACAATTACATTAAGCTTAAACAGTTTCCGGTAAGTGGCTTCCAGCAAAGCTGGCCCTTTCTGCGCAGGAGGGTTAGGGAGCACAGGTCAGCAATCCCCAGCAAGCGCAGAGCCAGCTCTGCGGGCATTGGCGCAGACACCAGGCAGCGCAGGTGCTACCAAGTATCTTCATTCTGCTCATCATGTCAGACATAGTGGCAAAAAGATTAAGCCCTGTCCATTAAGCTCTCTCCAGCATTGCTGCTCTTGGAGAAGATACCACAGTCATCAGGGCAGATCAGCTAGGAAAAAGCACCCTAGAACTCCTGACATGCTTACACTCTTAATGAAAACTGATTGTAGCTTGATTTTGTACATTTACCAGATTTCCTTTACAATACAAAGACATTTGTGACTTTTCCTGTATGCTAAGCCCCTGAATCCTATCCCTCACCAACCCTGAGGTGTCTGCTCCCCCACCTGTCTTAGAAGCAGCCAGCTGTTTGTGTGGCCACAGTTCCAGCCAGGAGGCAAGCAACTGGGCTTTAGGGAAAAGTGGAGGAATAGGACCAGGATTTTGTCCTTTTTTTTTTTTTTTCTTCAAATGTGCGACTGAGAGCTGATAAAAATTAATGTTCCTATAAATGTGTCTTATTTGGCCAACCAGGTTAATAAACACTGAAGTGTGAAATGCTAAACCTAAACCAAATTTCTTAGCAGTGTAGGAAGGAGCTTCCTAAACTTCCCTTGCAGGGAGACGCCCCTGCAGTGTTTTGTTAAAAATAGAAGGGATTGCTCCTTCTCCTTTGTTCCCAAAGGTAGCAGGTGATGCAACATCAAAGTCTGGGAGAGATCCACACAGAAGGTAAACATGCTTTCAGCTCATGGGTTCACCTCTCTCCTCTAGCTGCATTTGCATCCACGTTTACCAGTTTTACAGGGTTTCTGGGAAGATCTTCAGTCTTCCTTATATAATAAAGCTGTTCTCCAACCAACGGACTCACTGTACATACTGCAAGACAGGACGACCAAAAACACCCCAGAAGTGTGTCTGCCCGGCCCTGCCTAGGGCCAGCAACCCCGCCCTACCAAAGCTGGGCTCTGGACAGAAATGTTCAGGGTAGGACAGGGACTGAAACGATGAGTGCTGCTTTGGGAACACAGGCTCTCCAAGAGGCAGTGGTTACAATGACCTTTTCAGCATATCATCCTCGGTCATGCAAGGATATTCCCGGTTTGCTCATTGGCTGCTTCAGATCCCATTTGGAGGCCATCCTCCTGGAGTCTAGGGAGCAAACTCAGCACTGCAGGCTCAACTCTGAGATTCAGATGCTCAGGTCCCTTTGAAGAACTGGCCTGTTTACTCCCATTCAGTTGTGTTATTGTGGACACCCATGGAGATGAACACTTGGCGGGCTAAACATAAACCGAACTATTGCTTCTTGTGTTCTCTCTTTTTCCTGGAATGTTCTCAAATTCTAAATAAGCTATAGGAGAAAATAAATATACTTAGTTTATTAAGTACAAAAGAAAACTTCGAACTGTGGCATGCCACCTAATGGCAGCACAGCAACATCATACATTGATACCAGCAAGCACACATCAGGGAGCCCCATCCCAAAGCTCTTGTTTATTACTAAACTGTAACAAACCTGCAGGGGTAGTGCTACTTCAGGGAGAAAAAAATAAAAAAAAAAAAAGGCAAACTCCTTTGCCAAAAAAAACAACCAACCAAACAAAAACACCCCACCTCTGTGAACTACCCCAGGCAGAGCTTCTGCTTTAACAACTTTAGCAATCTCTTACCATTATGGAAGCAGAAATAATGTAAAGAGATTTACTTTGGGTGTAAATTTCATATGAAAACACACAGGGGTCACAATGCCTGTACGTACCTTATCAAGGGAAAACTCATTCTTTCAGAAATAGAGATTGTGGGAAAATTGCCTACTCATCTCAGCTTTCCACATTAGAGAACAATTTAGATTGGCAGGATTTACTTACTTTTCTTATCTCTGCATCATATCTAGGTATTACTCAGAGTGTTTCGAGGCTAAATTAGTAATAGATGTGCTACTGACATCTTCAAAAGGTGTCGGAATACCTGCAGTTGCCAAGGGAGGAAGACCGGCAATCCTAAAAGAAGCAGGGACATTGTCTTCAGAAGCAGTCATGTTCCATGATTTTCATTCTGTTCATACTGAGACTATGTGTTCTATAAAATCACACCATCCTGCAATTTTAGCATCTGTTTGTTACTGCCATGAATGGCACGTACGCGTCAGTGTGGTGCATCTGGACCCTTTCAAACGGGCTGCACTACCAGAGCTGAAAGCAGCTTTAGCTAGGGGAGAATGCTGCTTTCATACATCCCCAAAAGTTCCATTCAGTAACAGACTCTAGGTTCTCTTGCAAATCCTTTGTTTCAGCCAACATTACCTAGAACTTCTGGTTTTAAAAATTATTTTAAGAACTCACGAATTATACTCTGGAGAAGACAGAGGTAAGGCAAAGCACTAACCATTCCGTTTAAGCAAACAATTACATGAGTCGTTTTACTGAGAAAGCAAAAAGCATTACTTTTAGCATAAAGAACAAAGCTTGAATCCAGACTGAGTGACTATTGAATAGAAGTCTTTGATTTCTTTACAGGCGCTATTAATATCAAGTAACATATGTAACAATTTCTGAAAGCCAAACCGTTTTGCAAATGTATATAAGCTTTTATATTTTACTCATCTTGTACAATAGAAAAGACAAAACGAAAAAGCACCTCAATAGTTCAGCTATTATGCTGACAAAAGTTTCCAAATATACTGGCACGCATTCCAGGGGAATTTTCTTGGGTTAAAAAAAAAATAATCAGAATAGACTCTATTGTTTTCTTTCTTTAAATGAAAAACCTTTAAACGTAAACACCACGTTTTTGAAATCCTGACCAACTTGGCTTACAGTTACCAAGTGAACCAGGAGCTGAACTTAGCAGTTGGGAAGTGTCTACTGCTGGTCCTTTGCTCAGAACGCTGAGTCACACCATCCCTACTTCCCCCCAGCATCTACAGCCCAGCATTACACACAAAGGTTTAACTGGTGCTAATCTCCAATTAGACTGAGTCAAATCAGCACAACACTTGACCATTTGCGCATCTTCTCTCCACAAAACTGTCCACTCTGCTGACTTCAAAAATCCCATGCATAAAAGAGATCTACAGCCCCGAGAATCGTATTTCTGACACCTCTTGTAGCCCTCCTCCCCTTATTTTAAGTGAACTTGTCTCAACTCATACAATAAACTCTTGGAAAAAAGGACAGCATAGGTGTATGCCTTATTCTTTTATTCAAGTTACTAATATAATTATTAAAGGACAACTTCCCAGTAGTAAACTAATTACCCCAACTAATGTCTTTATACAATAATTAAAAGGACAATAAAACTGAATTGTAACAACATAGAGCCTCCAGCAATTATAGCCTTGGACTATGGAAAATCACTAGATAGAAGAGCAGCTAGTCACCCTTTTCTTTGCTGAAACAAGTACTATTTTAATAGTTGCACATAAACAAACATCAATAGTACCTGCTGATAAAACATTTCAGAAGACAAAACTAGCTCAACTTTCTTATATCACCTCTGGACAAGCACATTAATCACAGCTCAGTCTCACAGAGAGAAGACTCACATAATTTTCTTGGTGAAGGAGTATTTCATATAATCTTAAAATAATAATGGCCTGAGACTTCTGTTGAATCAACATCTGAATTTATAACAGGACATTAGCTAGCTTTTCCTTTACACCCAGAGTGTATTTCAAACACATAGCCAAGGCAAGAAAAAACAAAAGCTCAGAAGAAGCAGGTATGCCTTGGTATGAAAAAAGCTTTGAATTGAAAGGCTCTTCTATTATACCCAACTTGGTTACTGGACAAAACTACACCTAAACAAAAATCTGATTTTTTTGACAAAAACTTCCGACATTTCTCAGCAGGCAGAATCAGGTCATTATCCCTCACCCTTAACAAAAGTGCAGGTAACTAACACCTTCCCCTGTTTACAAACTTGGCAGTATTTCAAAACATGAAGCTGATAGTCTATGCAATCGTCTTTCCCTTCAGCAATGAGAACTGTTGTATGAATAGCGTAACTGCACCCTAAGGACACAGGCCATAGAAGGGTTTTAGGCAGTCTTATTAGACTAACTAGAAAAAACATGAAGTTTCAGATACACACATTCTTATTCAGAACTCCTGAAAGATCCTCTACTTTCCTCAGATAACCTGTAAGTGGTATAATAAAAAGTCATTAAGAGGTTAATTCTATCTGTCAATCTTGCCTAGCATGTAGTTTATGCATGGTAACTCCTAACTAATCATCTTTAACTGTATGGAAACAATTATTTCTTTGCAAAATAAGAAATTCCAAGGGATTCCATGTTCAAAATTCTGATTTATTGATGTATTTTTAATCATGTAACTCCTTGCAAAGATACACTTTATAAATTATGGAACTAGCATAGTTCTTTCCACAGCTTTCACATTTTAGTCCTCAAGTCCAGGTCAGTATTTTGAAAGGAGATGTTCAAAGGCAAATTATGCAAAATGGCTTTTAAAAACTACACTAAAAAGCTTTAGTTCTTTCAGAATCCAAGATACACATACAATAAGCAGCATTACAGTATCTGCACTACACCCCCAAGCGATATATGCAAGAGAAGCAGCGTACAGTACCTGCACCAAACCTCAAGGTACACTTCATGATTAGCAGTACACAGCACCTGAACATCTACAGCAGCCTCAAAATTTACCTTAGTACAACAAATGCTCAAAGGGTTTACAGCATCTCTAGCAAGATTAGATGAAGGGTTGTAACACATTACAATCGCCAAGTCCAAGCGAGCCCTGCTTACCTGTGCATTCAGACCAGGCCAATGCACATGCAGTACACACCAGCATTTCACCACTGCACTGGGACACTTCCCAAGCAGAGCCTTGTATCCTGCAAACTCATCCTGCCGTAAGAAAGAACAACTCACTGCCCACATCCTGCTCCCCCTCACCCCAATCCTGTCAAGAAGGCAGGATCCACTGAACTTCTACCAATGTCAAATGACATTTATGACCAATTGACATCACTGCATTTGTGGGGATGGACCTCAGTGGTTAAATCTTACACTGCACGCTTGCTTGCCCTTGATTGGTTTTTCTTAAGGTTGATATTGACAAAATGGCAGATCTTAAAGGCGAACAAGGTAAGTTTAATTTAAAGAAAACATTTATTTGCAGTTCTTTTAAGTCACACAATTTAACAGATGTAAGACAACTTTCTCTCCTTCACATTTCAAGCCTTCACCAGAGACCACGCACACTATCCCACGGACAGTGAGATTTTCCTGTAACAATTCCTTTTGAACAAACCAGTGTCCAGGCAGATGAAGACTCACACTTTAAGCAGACTGCTTTATAAAATCTGTTTAAAAAAACCAAAATGAAACAAACAACAAAACTTTATCAAATTCTTGTCACAAAGGTGTTTAATACTCATAAGCTTGATCTCAAAACAAAACCCCAGCCATTCATGATCAAATAAAATGTAATTCCTTCAAAAATTTCCCCAGAAATTAAAAATGTCCCAAATATATACACATTTATAACTTAAGTGCTCATTAGCTACAACCTTTCATTCATGCAAGAGTTGTGAGAGGAAAAGGCATTTCTTAGAGCGGCTTTTCTGAAAATGCAGTAAAACTCTTCACTCGTGCAAAGAACAGAGGGGTGTACATTTTGTCAATGTCGAAAGCAGTAATAGCTGTCTCACCAGTCGATCTGCAAAGAGTATTGTAGAAGTTAAATTAGACACAAGTTGCTGTTTAAGTCCCTCAATAATGCAGTGACATTCCACAGTACAGCGTGTGCACCAAACTACAGCTGGAACGTAATTGCCTTTTGTACTGCCTCGCTCTCAAAGCACTTGAAAGTTGGCCGAACCGCACTACATAGAATGTGTTTCTATTTTCTGTCAAAGACACCACTTTCCTCTTACATTCTTACGATTCTTATGATTAACTTCAAGAGTTGAAACAGTGCAGGAGGTCACTCAAGGCACTGTATTAATATTGGGGTTAAAAACATCCCCTTTCTCTTGTTTCACTCAGAACTGTGAATTCAGAACACAGAATGCCAGCAAAACCATGCCTGTTTACAAAACTTCAAGAAGAAGAAAAACAAGTATTTCTGAACATCAGTGACAAAAAGCATACGTCCTCCTAGCTGTGTTTCATACTCGTCTTTATCCAGTTTGGAAAGGACACCACTGTACTAAGAGGTACAGCAGTAGAGAAAATCAGGCTGAAAATTACGTCAGTGATACTGCCACTTCTTCATATCCTGGGTATGAAAATACTTGTTTTTATAAAAGCCTTTTTTCTGTTTATGGACATTACCTATACTCCCAAACTACCAGTAGTTCACTTCCTCAATTTTATGTACTTAGAGCTCAATAGCTGAGCTATGTCCCTATAAAAACACTGAATATAGAGATTAGGAAGACTGGAAAACAAGGCCTAAATCCATCCTATATGCCACCATCAAACATCTGGACAGCCAACTTGTCAGTAACTTACAGTGTCAAATGCAAGAACAGTGGCCACAGCCCTTGCTTGGTTGGTGAACAGAACAGCTGGTCACATGCCTGTTTTTTGCACTGCTGGATTATATAGTTTGTAAGTCCTACAGTTCTCACATGATGAGTGCAGACAGTTCTACCTTGCACATCCACAGAGGAAAAGCAATATACCTTAATGAATATATGTTTTCCACACCCTATTACTAGCACCATGCTAAGTCGTTCAACCCTAATTCAGTTCTAAAATCACTCAAACACTGTGCATAAACTCTTTAAATAGCTAAAATACTGGAGTTCTACTACTTCCCACACCATTATAAAGAGTTGTTAAATCTGGGTATTTCTTAAAGTCCATTATGATATATCAAGTCAGGACCAGTCACTGTTTTCAGGAAATTCTGTTAAAGCCTCGCAAGTCTCAGAGTCTTCACACCTTCTGTACTTAGTACTGGACAGACTAACGTCACCTGTGCTTCTATAAGTATCCTTCTTCAATCTTATTCTCCACTTACTTACTTGTAAGTTATGTGACAAGAATGATGTATCCATACAAGTTTGTTGAACCTCTGGCGCCCACTGGAGCACAACTGTAGCCCTACATGAAAACTGTGATCTGTTTCTTGTGCAGGAACACGTCGGAAATACCTGTATTTGTGGTAGTCAATTGGTTTCTGTATAAAGAGAATAGAAGCTGCATGACCTACAAAGAACATGTGCAACTGTTTATACCAAGCCCTACGTAACTGTGAGGGCAGATTGTTAAACTCTCATACTTAACAGCAGTATTGGTATTCCTTGGCAATATATCAATTTAGATGTTAATTATGGAAGAATTTTTCACAGAAACTAAGATAAGCATGGAGAACACCACCCGAACTATGCAAACTCACTGTAAAGCAATGTTAACACTTCTAACTCTCCACAAGTTTCTCTCAGCAGACACACTGTTATTCAGAAAACTCTGTGACGTAAGTTAGTTAACCAAATCATTCATAGTTCAATTAATGAATACTGCTTATTTAGTTTTATTTAATGCTCTGGAACATAACTGCACACAGTCAAAACTGATCCCAGAAAATGAACTCTTCATCCTTCCCTTCTGTTTGTTCACCATGTTAACAGACTATCTAACAGCACTACACATGGCAATTAACTCTAAGGGGGAGAACTGTTGTTCAAATGCAAACCAGGCATTTATCTTAATAAAAAGATTACTACAGATTTGGGAAAAAAAGTTAAGTTAAATCAGCATACTTATTTGCATTTTATTTTTAAACCATTGAACAAATGAAATTTGATTTTTAATCCTCTTCACGTGCCTTAAGATATCCAGCCCGAGGAAAAAAAATGTGTCAAACTGCCTCTCCTTAAACTACTTTTCCTCTATTCTATTTTGCTACCTACCTCATCCTTTTTCTTCATTAATACAGCAAATACTTTGGTTTGATTGTCTGTTTCCTGGGAAAGGCGATAATGGCCAAGCAAGATTGCATCCGTTCTGGAAGGTTAAGAGGAGGACTGTGTCAAGGATGTGAAAACATTTTCTGTCTCAAAAAAGTGATATACTTACAATACAAATAACAGTAATGAAAAGAAGACAGACTGCCTATCATAATCAAGGAAACTATTTTTTACTTCCATTTAGTAAAGTACCAGGCTTATTGATGATACGAAATGATGAAAACATTTTGGAAGGTCACTTTTCATTTTCCCAGACAGGACAGTGAAGATAAGTTAGTCAGTTCTATCCAGGGTACAGCTAAGTATTTTCAGACTTCTGGTGAACAGCTCAAACCTGTTCTGAAGTCTCAAACAATTTTCTATGTTTTTAAGAAATCTATGCAAACTTCAAAAGAAATCAAGCAATAATTCAGTCACGTCCCACCAAAATCCTCACTTTCCTTCAGTCAAAGACGTGTGAGAAGGTAGGCAATAACAAAACTGCCAAGCTAATAGCGTGTGTTCTTTCATCTAATTCCTTTGAAAGTTGAAAATCACATAACCCGCAAAGGAAATTGAATTACAATATCAGGTCCTTAAAATTAAAGATACCTTTGCATAAAGACTAAATTTTTTTGTAATTCTCAAACAAGAACTAGGAACATTTATAACAGAATATAAATAACATTGTATTTTTACTCATTTTGCTGAGCCAGGATTTAGAATCCAAGACAAAAGTAAATAGAAATTACTAGGTAAAGACAAAATGAAAAGCTGTATAGCCAAATATTTAATTTCAATAACCTTGTATTTTTAGTCCGTAAGCGAGGAACTATAGACTGAGGATCTTCAGGAGTTGTTAGCATCATAACTTGACCATCTGGAAAGAACCTCAAATACCTGCAAAAATACAATTAGACAACACAAACCTAGAAAACATCCTTTTTCTGCTGTGGGTTTCTTTTGTTTTAAATCACGGGATGTTTCCTAAAAGTATATAGAACTTAACAGGTAATAGGATTTGAAAACACATTTCTTCACACATGACATAACAGAAAAGAGATCAGAATTCAAAAGAGAGTTTTGAAGATTAAAAGATCAAGTTATGAAGAATTATGACAGAGGATCAGGAGTTTTGTCACCTCTAATCAAAGCAAGAAGGATACCCTAGAATCAAAACTGACCTCAAGTAAGTTTCTCCATTCCTAGTTTCAGTTGAGACAAACACAACAAAATCTTAATTACACTGTCAGTACAGAAAGGACAATGTTGTATGGACTTTTTCAGGTTCTGGGATCTGATCAGTCTTTACAGTACTCTGATATTGTGCTGGTGTTTGAGACTATAGAAGTAACCATGAGATTCGAGGATTTCTATTAACAGTTTCTAGCCTCAGAAGAGACAGCAAAATGGAAGATAAATGCTGCGAACAGCGAGAAGAACATCAGAAAAAAACAGGCTGAGGGAACAAACGGCAAGGTATTTACAGCAAGTTGAGAAAGCTCAGCCTCTTGATTATATACAGTTTATTACAAATAAGTTAAAAGACAATTCTTGTATCATCACTTGTCTTCCACTTGCTGAAAACAACTATTTTATCAGAAATGTGATGTGGAGTGATTTGGGGAAAGAAATTTGTGGATGAGCATTACTGTTGTTACTGTTTTAAGTTTTATCCACATGAAATGGTATAACTGGGGACGAAATGTGTTTCTAAGCCCATCTCTAATTACCATAATAAATCCTGTTTTTTAAGACCTACTCTCAAAAGTAGTTTCACACACTGTAGCAGTTCCATTGAGTTTTACAGAACAATTAATGTTTGTGACATCAAGTGCTGGATTTAAAGAAATTAAGAGAGAAACATTTCACTCACTCATTGTACTACAGTTCTACCTGTAATATTCCACTTGGTGCCACGCTCTATAGAAACCATCAAGAGATTGTTCTCCTTGACGTATGTATTTTGTCTTGCTGATATATACACCTACAGAAAAGGAAGATAAAAGTATACAAACAAAAATTAAGTATATAAAATGTTTAAGATGAAAAAACCAATTAGCTAAAGTTTTTGAGTTTACTTTTGTAACTTAAATACATGAAAGATTTTATTTTCAATCCTTCCACCCTTCCCTTTTCTTCACAGATATTCTACACATTCAAAAGCCCAAACAAACTCAGATTAGGTCTAACAACAATAAACATCAAACCCGCCAGACTACTTACGTCACCGTTACATGCAGAAAAAAAATCAAAACTATTTCCAAAAGTACACCTTACCATCAAATCGAACACGAGGCCTTTCCAAAAACATTTCCCTCCAAGAGGCATATGGAACAAGTTTATTGCAGCTTCTGCCCCATATTTTCAAACAGACTTGATGCCAGATTTCAGGATCTCTAGCAAAAATAAGAAGAAAGCAAACCCCATTACTTTCCTGCAAATCTTGTTCAGCTTTTATACATAAAAGCAACACACTCCAGTATTTAGCTTGGATACAACTGAAAGAAACTTTCCTGAACAACAGCAGCTCATAGTTTAAAATCATTGACTAATTTACGTAATCCTGGAGTGTTTGAAAGCCACTTCCTCCTTACAGTGAAAATCAAGAACACAACGCCATTTTCAGCCAAGTACAGAACAACAATATTTCAGCAGCCTGGCACTTCTCTGTATGGCTGTATGAGGATGACAACGTAACAGACATTATTTTGGAGACCTTGAGACTCTGACTTTCAAACAAGGTACTGCAAGTAAGACCTTCAGCAACATTTTTTATGATAGTGAAGGCATCTGTCTAGCATACCATTTAGTGGTGTACTCAAAAACTGATTAGCACTGTGAGGAACATAACACGAAAAGTGCCATGGGGAGAAAAAGCAGGCCAGTCCTACACATACAATTTAGCAGCCTAAAAGCAAAAAAAGAAAAAAATATCCACCTTTCCAAAACAGGCAATTTTGCTCTATGGATTTATTATGCACCTTAAGTGTAAAAAAGCTCTTTTTTCTTTCTTAGAGCAGAGAGAAGCATCGCTCTAGGTAACTTATGTATAATACCTGGCACAAATGTAAAATCCTCGACAAACAAGAGATAATTGCTCCAATGATCTTAGGTCCAAGTCACTTGAAACCACCCATCGGAAAATGTACATGAGTACTTCCATAGGCAACACTGCAAAGATAAAAGATAGCAACCTGTAAATCACTCTATCACTCCGCACTTTGTGGTACAGGTTTAGTGATGGCATTGCACAGCACTGTTGCATTGAAAGACTTTTTTCCTCAAAAGGGAAATTAAGCCAAAATTCTTTCTAATAATGTTCTGCCTCCGTAAGTATTCTTTGTTGTTTCAGTTGGGTATAATGTTGTTCATTAATCTTATCCCACCAAGAATTACACTTCATGCTCTTATGACCCGATGATTTTACTCAGTACAGCTGCTTTGAGAGCAAATGGAGAAAGTAGCCAAGTGGCACAAAGGTACATTAAATAGTAACTAGCTGTAAATACCATGGCAGTGAGCGCAGTTTAAGAGAATTCTGATTTTTAGCGAAAAAACATGGTTCCTAAAAAAACCTACATTGCTGAACTCCTACAAATCCACCAAGACTTTTTTTGCTATAAAATTTGATTAAACTTGAGTTTAACATTTCAGAACACTAACATGATAAAAAGCACATACACCTCGTTGGGCACCAGTTTCTGTACCCATTTAACACACATCTTGTTTCACGAATCTGACTTAATTCTATGTTTTATTACTGAGAAGTAATAAATTAGCTATATTGCAAACCAATTTGTATTTGCAACCATTAACTTAATGTTCCGGTATAAACAAAAGTTGTGCAGATTATTGCTACAAGGTACAGCAATACAGTCTCTAGCAACTTACAAGCTCTGCAGTATGTTAACTCTTTGTGCCTTGCAGAAGGGAGACACAAAGGCTTAAAAAACCTCTTATTAGTGCTAACAGGTATTCATCTTCCATTCTGATAATCACCAGTCGGCCAAAGCCTTTGATTATCTATCTTACCATTCATGTTTCTAAGTTTCCAGTAAACTAGGGATTGTTATGACACTTTGCTTCAGAGAATGGACACACCCTGTAGGAAAAGTATTACAGTGTTTCTGGTGAAGAATGCTATTGTGGCCCTTTTACTAGTGTAAAAGAAAAGAAAACTACTATGAAAAATTGCACATATACTAGGGAGGGGAAGTAAATACATTCAGAAAGCCAGTAACAGAGCAGAGTTCTGATTATGTCCTGTAGTAAGGGTAAATCAGTATTCTAAGTTTACGAATGTCAATAAAACATAAATGGAACATGGGAAATCAACTTCAGCTAATTTCATCGCCTTCATAGTGTTTCAGTTTTTCCTGGGCTGCTAAGGTCTGTGACTCTTTACTGTGATGACTGCGAGGGATCCTTTCCAGACTACTAAGGGGTGAATCAGACATCATGATTTTAAAGTTTCATTCTGCTATAAAAGTCAGTAAACAAGTAAACACAGGACTGGCAGGAAGGCAGAAAATAAGACTAGAAAAAGATCAAGACTGCTGCTCAAAAGAGACATCTCCTGAGATCATTTTACAGTAACACCTACAACATCTTGACTTTATTAGCAAAAACAGATGCTTTCTCAAGTGTACAATGCCACAGTTGTTTAAAATACAGTATTTTTTAAAAAAACCTGTTTTCATTATATTTTGACTTCAAAAGCTTGCTGGATTTACTTTATTCTCCTGCCTTAAGCTGTACAGAGAAGGTCAGGCCAAGGCTTCCAAGAGTAACTAATAATTTGGGATGCAAAACATACACACTTTAGAGGTATCTGATATTAAGAGAGTATGTAGCTTGTGTACACTCTCCCACAATTTATATCTCATACAGAAGTCTCAGGATGACTGTCCTAGAACTGAAGCACTGAAAATCATTTACTTTCAAAAGCCTTCAAAAAGCTGTGTTATACAGTCTGGCTGAACCTGAAAAGGTATTAGTTGTAAAAATCTAATACAGAATCAGATATACAGGAAATACAAAGATGCATATTCTTCACAGAACAACTGTCTCTTATTCACACTTAGGAACTGCTATAAATATTTGCGAACCAAAACAAAAAAAATCCCGCATTTCACTTTTTCAAATATTAACTGGAAGAAAAACTCAAATACACTTATTTCAGCAATAAGTTGCTACTTTTATGTATGATTCTGATCCTGAAAAATTCTACTTAGTAGTAGTACTACATGGAAAAGCTTGTGTGATAAAGGTAAAATCATGTATGAGAAAAAAGATCTGTTTAGCTAGTCGATCTTTTTTACTTTGACACCTAACTATAAAAGCAAATAGAGAGATACTGTGTACACCTCTTTAAAGGTGGCTTTAGAATGAAGGTGACAAATGTTTTAATAGAGTGAAACATCATTATAAACTCTGCCTCTAAATTCTTGAAGTGTATCTTAGCTCATACCTGAGATATGGGTCTGGCTGACATCAACCTCAGGCTGACAAAGTTTGACTGAAGATTCCTGAAGAGTTAACTGCTGCTGGAAATCCGACAGGAGATCGGCCATTTTGTCATCCTCTTTGTTATCCTCAACACTAGAAAAACGAAAAGCCAACACTGTGATACCGGACAAAATATACCAACAGATGTCCTTATCTTGGCATCAATCCGCTGTCTTACCCTCATTCAATATAGCTGTTTCCCGTGTATTTTTAAAGCAATCTAATTTCATCATATGATAAAACAACTACTGCAATCTTATCAAGTCCATTTAGATTTTGCTGGAATCCATCTGACAGTAACAACTGTTTCTTTCATTTAATTCCAGTACAAGTTTCTTTTTGGATTTGAGAGTTCACTGTTCACTGTTTTTAGTGAAGTCACTGAGGAATTGCTTGATCCCATGAAAAGGCAAATCTCATCTCTAACATTGTCAAAGATAAGTCGTATGCAGGAAACGAATTATCATTGATGCAATGTTGTATTTGGTAATCCATTTCACAATGTAAGACACTGAAAACAAATAAGGATTTTTTTTTTTACTCTTGCATTATTCACTGAAGAGTGATCCTCAGTGGGTTTATTCATCAATAACAAAGGAAAAACTTCCCTTTAGCAAAACTACTTTTTAGCTATTCTGTAAATAGGCAGACATACAAAATTTCAGGGGCAAGAACTAGGCAGCAGAAGAGAAACAATATGATTGCTACTCATCATTAAACTTGAAGAACTACTAAGTGATAAAAGAACATCACCACATTAAAAAAAAAAAATTAAATTTAAGTTGCATGTCATAATATGATCCTAATAGGTGCCTGCTTGGCCACCAAGTAACCACGAACTACACAACTCTGGGTGATCTTATCATGATCTCATCACAAAACACTTTCTCTCCCCTGACTTAGTATACAAGCTAGCTAAGAGATCTTCCAGTCGTTGCTTAGTATTACTCAATACTACTCGAAACAAGCTTAACAGAATGGGCTGAGAATATAAGTGAGCAACGAGTAGACCTACCAACGGGTTTCAAAGTGTTACAGAGAAGAAAATTATCTTTGGGCCTGTCATAATTAAGACTATAGTTATTGCTTTGAATATCTTCCTTTATTTTGATGAACATTATGGCCAGTCCCAGAACTTATAGGCCACACTGTAAATTGTTTCTTCAAATGTAATTGTGTGATTTGTTTTTCCTCACCCAGATTGTATGAAATACCTACGACAGTAATTCAGAAAGCAAAACAACCACAACTAGAATCTCTTGGAAAAAACCACATGTCTACAAAGACTGCTTTTAAATAACAGTTGAGAGTACTGGTGATTCTTCCCTCACAGTCATGTAGTGCTGGGGACAGCAACCAACATTTACGAAACTGAATGAAAATTCATAGAATCATTGAGGTTGGAAAACAACTCTAAGGTCATCAAGTCCAACCATTAAACCAGCATTGCCAAGTTCACCACTAAACCATGTCCTTTAGTGCCACATCTGTACATCTTTTAGATACCTCCAGGGATGGGGGCTCCACCACTTCCCTGAGCAGCCCGTTCCAGTGCTTCACAACCCTTGCAGTGAAGGAATTTTTCCTAATGTCCAAACTAAACCTCCCCTGATGCAACTTGAGGTGTCTTATTCCTCTTGTCCTAGTGCTTGTTACCTGGAAAAGAGACTTTCACCAGCTTCATTGCCCTTCTCTGGACACACTCCAGCACCTAAATGTCCTTCTTGTAGTCAAGGGCCCAAAACTGGACATGATACTCGAGGTGCGACATCACCATTGCCAAGTACAGGAAGAAAGTCACTTCCCTGCTCCTGCTGGCCACACTATTTCTGATACGCACCAGGATGCTCTTGGCCTTTTTTGGCCACCTGGGCACACTGCTGGCTCATATTCAATTGGCTGTCGACCAACACCGCCAGGTCCTTTTCTACAGGGCAACTTTCCAGCCACTCTTCTCCAAGTCCGTAGCATTGCAGGGGGTTGTTGTGGCCCAAGCGCAGGACCAGGCACTTGGCCTTGCTGAACTTCATACCACTGTTCTGGCCCATCAACCCAGCCTGTCCAGATTCCTCTGCAGAGCCTCCCTACCATGAAGAAGATCAACACTCCAGCCCAAATTGGTGTCAGAAAGGCTTAATGAAGGGAGTAGAGAAAATTATGCTAAAATAAGAAACTAATCCTAAAAAACCCCAAGATTTTTATGTGACTGTAGTTTATAATCCTGTATTTTTTCTAGCGCACAAATGCGCAGCAAAGATTTCATGCTAGCGATTCATTCAGAAACTGAAATGATGGATGTAAACAAAAGCACTTAGCTCATCTTACTCTCTTTTATATTGAGTCAACTACTGCATTGAAGCTGTACTGCCGTGGGGCAACAAGACTGAGCTACTACTAATACAAGGACATGGTTGTACTTTCCTCTTTTAGTCTCAGTTTCAAAACTCTCGATTTCTGGTTGCTATCGGCAGCATCTGTGTCTACCAGTAAGCAGTGAATTGGGAAGCTCTGTTTCATAAGCTATCATATCTTCACTATGCTATCTGAGCTATAACAGAAGTTTTGGCCCTAACTTGAATCCTGTCCTCAAGTGTAAGTCTTGGGCTCTAGCGAGACCAGCCTTAAACCACTACACATCCAGTGTGTTGAGGCTAGGGGTATTCTGATTCCTGTAGTGCTGAAAGACTAAACTACTCAGATTACAACCTATGAGCTTCTAAACGTATTGCTCTATTGTTGGAAATGCTCCCATTTGGCTGTGTTACCACAAGAACAGTAGTGTATTCCCTTGCTTAATTACAATTATTATTCCACTGTACAAAGCTTTCACTACTTCATCTTTCTGCCATCTACAATTTTGTAGACGGTGCTAAAAGTATAACTCATAAATATGAAAATCCAAGGTAATAAAGTGACTCATGCTTTTTTCTTTTTTTAAGTATAAACCTAACTACCTGTAGTCCTTCCACTTGAATTCAACTAGCTCCAGACAAGTCTGTTACCTTCTTTGAACTACAGCATAGAAAAGCCCTCCTTGGACTAATGCATCTGTAAACTTTCTAAGAAGCAGTCTATTCAATTTCAAATGGAAGTAGACAAGTTTTCCAAATGGTAACAGGCCTTCAACTGCCTATCACAGATTTTCAGGTTTCAGTACCTCCTATGCACTTAATTAGTAAACTTTCATACTCACCACCTCTTTCCAACTCCATCACCATCGGGCGATCGTGTATAGGTGATCTTAAACTCTATGTCAGGTACAAGCTGCATGGCTAGACGATAAAACTTGATGGCTGAAAATAAAGGTTTAATGTTTAAACTTGTCTGGTGCCCATAAGAGTTTATCAAAAAAAGGGTTTTTTTCAGACAGATGGCTTCAACTAAAAGCTCTGAAAAGGGAGAAAATGCCTTTCCCTAGGAAATCTTATTTAGGCTAAACTGATTAGGTTTAAATTCACTACAGAAAAGAGGCACATTAAACACCTATTTTCAAAACTAAAAAAACTTCAGGTACTCTTCCAGAATAAAGAGCTCTTCTTGTTATGTTTCAGCTTTTATGGATTTGCCTTAACAACTACAAATTCAATTATGGAGCACATAAATTTACATTAAATGGTTACAAAGTCCTGATTTCATCTGATACCCAGCACTTACAGATTTTTCTTAACAAGCTGTAGAGATTTTAGGATTTATATCCATAACTAACCCCGAGGAACTTGAGAGAATTTGGAAGATGATGCAGGTACCTTAAATTCCCAGTATTGCGCAGACAGTCATTCAGACATAGGCAACATTATAAAGGTAAGAAAGATCAAGAAAACATTGTTGCAATTTTAAAACATCAACCACAGACACAAAACAAGTTTACTGTGGCAAAAAAAGGCACAGAAGCAAGCCATTCAAAACACTGAGTGAGGAACCTGACTGGAAGAAAGCAGGTTTTTCAAAAAGGTATGTAGCAAGCACAAGTCTATGGCACATGGAGGAAAAACTGACAGATCATGTTTCTTCTAGCATGCACAGAAAGTACTTCTGCCTTTAACACTCCAAAGATGCTACAAACACCGAGTACAGAAACAGGAAAATCACCCTGTGTGAATAAGCTGTTATTTAAGCTGCAGAATGTCTTTCTCCAGAGTTAACTTTGTTGATCCTTAAACGGATTCATTGTATGCATATTCAATCTATTTTAATGCTGATATTAAGATCATGTATGCATTTATATGCCCTTCTGTATTCCCACATGGTAATAGATCAGAGGGCAACTCTCCCTCAGTTTGGACCCCTGAAAAACAAAACCCATACTAAAACATCAGTGAGTGTGGAGCTCAAAATCTGACAAACTAATGAGTCTAAGAAGCCCAAGTATGGGGCAAGTAAGTGTTCCCATTTCCTTGAGTTCATATCAGTGCCAGTGACTAGTACTACCCTTTGGCTGGTGAGGATGAGGAATATCAGCAGCCAGCTAAACAGAGATCAGTCTCAACTTTAGCAGCAAGGCTTGTACTGTACTTAAACATGAACAAGCTGCTCACATAACTGTCTCACAAATGTCAGGTATCAGCAGATTTTAGAAGCAAGCTGAAATGCCACTTGGATTCTGATGACCCAGGCCAGGTCAGTAAATAAAAGTGTGGTCTGAAAACAGATGTCCCATGCGCTCCGTAATATATCTGTGTCTGGCATGGGACCTTGTCTCATAGAGATCCACATGAGGAAAGTTTAGTTTTGCTTCTTTAAGTCTCAAATCAAATTCAACTGAGAAAGAATTGATTCATATTCCTGCAATCCAGATGCCTAAAACACCTCTGTGAATGCATCTTCTCTGCTGCAAGAATACACATACAAGGAGTGCATTCAAGTAGATGAAGCTATAGCTTTAATTTTATATACACAATAGTTAAACAGCCTGTTTTCTTCACCTTTTTTTTTATTAGTTATTTACTTGGAAACTGTTAGAATGAAAGACCCTTCACAACCTACTGTGTAATTTCCTAAACTGTAGATTATGTATCAGATTTAGTTTTGATGTCTTTTTTAACACTGTGCATTTAATACACCGAATACACCAAACACCTTAGCCTAAAGTAATTTTTCTCCATAAAAACACATAATAAACTAGAAACGGAACCAACTACTTTGATTACCCACTGGGGACTCATATTTCTCTCAGTTCATTTCGTATCTGGAATTACACCCAGAAATTCCTTGAAAGAGAAGGGAAATTCCCATGGTGGAGAGGAAATTTTGTATTCAACAAGTGACTGAGTTCATGAGTTTCCAGAATACTCTCAGTTTTGCACTTTAACCAAGGCAGCCAAAACCTCTACTGGATGAGCAGGATGGCATGTATGTTCTATGTTCCTTTTTTTTTTTTTATGGAAGAAATAAAAAACTGCTATCTCCACTACGGACCTACAGGACTTGAAGTTAGGATGGGCCTCTTACCCTGTATATCTTCTGAAAACTAAATATGAGAAAGAAAACTTTGAATTTCTATTTTTACTTGTGTTGATAGGAAGAGGACAAGCAAGCTAAGCATCTTAACTATGCAGACCTTATAAAATAAGACAACCAGATTTAAAGATTCACCTCAGGAATTCTTAAAGAAGCTATCTTACCATGCTGTGTAAATTTAAAAAAACCACAAAACAAAAAGTCAAACAAAACATTCCATGGGTTAAGTATTTCTGTTAGAAGTGGAATGAAAAAAATTAGGAGCACAGGAAATATAGTACATTGCCTTGATCAATTGCTATGCTTATTTTGTGTTACTGAAGTCATATAAAGAACCAGGCTATATGAAGAAGCATTCAGTGCTTCATTAAATTGAAAGATTTCAAAATACTGTTGGTTTGTCTGAAAGCTAGAAATTCTTTCCTTGATCTCACTTTAGTTTCACCTCAACCTTAGAACTGTAATATGATGGTTCCTTTTCTAGCAAGTTCGCTTATCCAAATAATTGAGCTCTCAAATTACTATTAGCCTGCAGTTAAAGTTCACTGGCATCATGCAGTCTTGCACATAAATCAATGTTAGATTCCTCTACAATAACGGTGTTCACTGTAGACTTCCATATTACCTTCATAAAGGGCCCCATTTTGCTCTTCTTCCACTGCCCTCAGGAAAAGTTCTTTTGCCTGCACAAGAAATTACACAGAACACTTAAATACCTTACAAATACAAGCACACTGTCACTTGACTTACAATTATTTTTCATCTCACCCCTTCCCTACAGTCTTTCAGAAAGCAGACAGGGAAGGTGATGCAAAGCCAAGCATAAATACTAGAAAAATCAGTGTTGGATTACGGAAAGACATTAGTACAGAGACAACAGGTTAATCACTTCTGTTGTTTCTCTAGATGTAATTAAGCATTAGCTTTTAGGATATTTATACTGTAATACTAACACACACAAAAAAATCCCCAAATGACACATCTTTTTTTTTTTTACCTTTTCCTCTTTTGCCATGTCCTGTTTCCCTCTAGCATCTGATGACTTCACTCCAGGTCCTCTTGAAGATGCTCTGCATGGCAGAGGTTCCAACCCACTAGAACTCATACCTGGGACAAGCTCAAACATCCACTGAGCTCTGAACATCTGGAGCTCTGCCTAAACAAATCCGATTAATTCTGACTTAGTATCACATATTCAGACAGTACATCTGAGGAGAAATTATGAAGTACAAACACACAAAAAAGAATTTCAAAATTACGCTTTACACAGAGTTAGCAATTGTTTTCTAGTATATTAAAAATAAAAAAGTGTCTGAGTACTTGTCCAATCTCATTCAATAATGTAACTGTTTTTATCTGGACTGTTCACCTGAGAATAACAAATGATGTTTCTAGAAGTGGTTGTTAATACTTCAGTTATGACCTAAGACTCCATAGAAAAATATTCTTTCTAGACATTTGTTCTCTTTATGCAGAGTTATCTTAAGCAAGGAGTCAATTAGATCTTGAAACTGAAATTTAGAAAACCTCACTTTCTGTACACAAGCATACTAAGTTTTATGACAATCAAGGCTATCATTTAGATAATATACAAAGAATATATATTATACAAACATACAAGTAAGACCTTACACTCCTTTCTCTTTTTGAAAGAAAAGACTGTGCTCTATGAATCAAGACAATTTATAATTCTTGCCACACATTTTTCCAGCATCTTTGAAGTTACACTTTACATGTTTCTTGCAATCATCATGACTTCTGTGGAACAACTACACAGAAATCTAGTATCGTAAGAGAACGTGCTTTTCTATTAGACTGCTTTTATCAAATTTCTGCTCCAGAGGAAAGTGACAAACTGGAATTTGATCCATACGGAAACTTCTCTCCAATTTCTGAAGTTCTTCAAAGAAATTCGAATTCTGCCATAAACTTTATTTTCATCTGCACAGACAACTGAAGTCTGAATTTGACACTTGGAACACAATGCAAAATTTCCTTTGGCGGGGCAGACAGATAAAAGCATTTGTCAGATCAACAAATTGTGGTAACTAAATGAGCATAAGTAATGCAGCTTAAATCACAGCAGTACTGTTTGTAAAAAAATACTAGTATGAGAGACATACCTGAAGATTTGCTTCACTGGATCTTTCATTGTCATCGGTTCTTACCAAGTTAGAGTGACAATCTTCTTCAGCTTCTGCCTAGTAGAGAGCAGTCAGATGTGATTACAGAGTCTGCATAATTCCCTACAGCACATTCACAAACCACAACTGTATGGACAAACATTAAAAAAAACTTTTAAGCATACTCCCCTTTTCCCCATTCTGCCCACCCATCCCACAGAACTGATAAAAATTAATCTTAAAATTACTGGTATTGTTTACGCTTCTCCATTAACCCAAGGAAGCTGAGTTTTGCATTTCAGTTTTACATCAATCCAACAAAGATTAGCTATGTATCACTTGAAGGCTTATGTGCATCAGTATACTGCCATACCTGAATAAATACACTCAGTGTCTAAGTTAAGGCACAGAACCAAAGATTCAGTACTGAATAGTGATGTGCTTCCTACAAGAAATTAAAATTCAATCACTACCTTCTCATTGTAAAGATAACCAGTAGTTTAAATTTGTTCAATATTTATAAAAGCACAAAAAGGCTAGTGCTTTGAGTAACAATAGATACTTTATGAAAACTAGGGGACAATAGGGGCAATCTCAAAAACTACATGTGAAGCTAAACAAGAAATGTATTGTAAAAGAAAATAAAAAGCTAGCGTGAGATCTTGACAGCTGGTTTTGTTTACAGTACTGCTGTGAGACAGGTTAAACAAATAAGACCTTTAAACTTAACAGAGCCCTACACTGGAGTTAAGACAGGTACTTTAAAAGCAAAACTTAAAAAGACACAAATAAAATCGGATTGTGAAATATACTGAGATTTATGGAAGGAATAGTAATTCTGAACATCAGTGAAAGCCTACACACAGACAGCTACAATGACAACAGCTGCAAGATGCCAGTAAGGAAAATAAGAAAAACCCCAAATTTGACAAGGACCAAGACATTCATTTCAAATTCTTCCTACAGTTGAATCATCACAGCTTTTCTACCATTCTGCACTGATATCTACATCTATAGTTCTGCAAGTACACAATGCAAAGAGAGACTATAAGAAGATAAACCCACCATTAAGATTACCACTACTTAGAAAAGTTTTGTTTCTTGCTTCTTCCTATTATAGACAGACAGTGCTCAAAGACTCAAGTGACATTCTGTCAGTTGAGAGTCTTCCGAGTTCTCGTAAAGAAATCAAAGCATTCTTGTATTCAGAAAATCTATAAAATTTTTATAGCATCTAGAAGTTCATGATCAAACTCAGAATTCTGGCAAACCTGATGGGAACGCATCGTTTAATCTCTTTATCCTGGTGACAATCACCTCCCTGGAGTTCAGCTGTAGCACTTGTCTCCGGTTCCCCAAACGACCACAAACTTACTGGCTTGTCACCTGTAAACGTGTTTTCACTGATGCCTCAGTCAATTTATCTTTTACAATTGATATTGCAGACAGTGTTGGTTGGTTAAAGTAAACAGATATTGCACCTGTTTCTAGACTCTGATTTTAAGGCTGTACATTTTTAATTTCTCAGTGGAGAAAACAGGTAAGCCAGGATGCTCCAAAGCACTAGCAGTGCTAAAAGAACCTGAGGAGTAAATAACTTAGAAATTTCATGGGTTTTGATTCTAGAATTTGATTGCAGGTAGTTTATGTCCTATGAGTTACAGCAGCCCTACCATGTTATTTTAGCATCCAGAGATTACATCTACACTGGCCAAACAGAGATAGCCTAGGAAGGAGCTAGCACTAAACCGGATGTCTGTAAGTGCATGATTATGGTACTGGGCTGACACAAATAAGGCCTCCCTCTGCCTGTGCAGAGGGCAAAGCTTCTGGTCTGCAGCTGAATGATGTCCAGTCAGCTCTCAGTCTGGGCAGAGTACGCCTGGTTTTATCTACAAAATGCAGAAACTAGTAATGTCTAAACCAAATCAACACATTATCTTCTTGTGCATAAGGGCACGTCCACTACAAACTTTTAACTCACGTACACAGGCTAATTTAAGAGGTAAAGTTATTTAGAAAGTTATGAAGCTGACTGAAGTTTACCTCACATTCAAAAACTTTGTTTCAATAATCTGTTCAAGAGTCTTGATTTTCCTCCCCTCATCCCTCTTCAACTGCCCTACTTCTTCGTCATTTCTGAGTCACACTCAGTTGTGGCTCTGGACCAACTGCTTCCAAAATGTCATTCAATGCTCTTCAAAGCTTGTATGTGCTCTCAATCCAAACAAAAAAATACACCATACTATGAAGACTTAGTGCACAGCCTTAAAGTTGTCGTAAAATATCATTAAGTTATTACAACTAAAGTTTTGACTTTACCTCCTCTGTACTGAGTGCACGTGTGATGTGGTCTCTCATATCAAAGGTTTGTCTTCTGGCAGTATGGCCAGAAAAAGTGACCATTCCTCTAAATTTACCAGTAAAGCAATTCATACACATTGCTACTGCGTGGCTAACTGGACTGGAAAACTGATCTCTGTTAATAACGTTTCCTACTATTTATTTGATCTTCTGAAACCCTATGGTTTTGCTCAAATGAGTAAACACAGGTATCACTGAAGCAACCTCCACTAGCAGGCAGCTCATGAGACCACTCCTACAGCAGGCTGTAACTTGTAAAAATTGGCTCCTTGCACCCACTCTGACAATACTTAAAAAATGTAGTTATAGTTTCTATAGTTCACAGAACATTGTACTGTAACCACTACTTAGTGGATAAATCTAGCCTGTTCATCTTCATGCTGTTGGCCTTCCTCCTTCTACAAGTCAGCTGTCACAGAGAATGGTGACTTTATCCAGCTTGGAAGCGAGACATCCTTAGTGTGTACTGATCAGCTCAGATAATTTTTCAAGAGGAAAGTGGTAGCCAGTCAAGCCACTAAAAGGTCAACATATCAAAAGTATACAGGTCACAGTCTAACTCGCATGTCAGAGTAGATGAGTAGATTTAGAAATCATTTGCCAATGCAAAGCTCATTTATTTGCACAGTTTAGTTTTAATTGTTTTGCAATAAATAACTGCATGCTGATTTCCTCAGTAATTACTTACCAAACTGTCTGTATAAGCCCTTTAATAGTTAAGGTCTTTGTTTCAGCAAAATAAAGCCAAGATCAGAACCAGTTCAAAGATGACTGTCACCAGTTAAATAGGGCTACATATGAACCGCACAGAACTATGAAGCACAACATAGCGAAACAGTGGCTGACAGCTAACGTTCTTCTTGAGTTTCGTAAGAGAATGAGGAATTCACTTGAATTTTTTGTCTATGCGGTAGAAACATCACTGTGTTCAAAGAGTTTTAATCACTGTGGTAAGGCATTTTAAGAATCATATAAATGGCTCTCATGGATACCCAAATCCATATAGAGGTGCAGCCAGAAAAGCAATACTGAACCAAACAATACTTCTAATATGTTAAATCACAAACCCAAATACAGAGTGCCTGGCCAACAGTGTCATTTAAATTACCAAGTGACTTTACGCCATCTCTTTTTTGAAGGAAAAAAGGGAAAAGTAGGGCACGCTCATCTGTAATGACACAGTGATTTGACCAGGTGTTTCTACAGCTAGCTAGAACAGTCCCGAATCAAGCAAACCCGCTCATCAGCCCAAAATCCTCTGCGGAAAGCGGCCGTGTCTCCTTGCGGCGCCGTTGTCTGCGGTAGGATCAGGGCCAGGATCATGGCATC
>NW_010395993.1:0-72215 GCF_000710305.1 Buceros rhinoceros silvestris
CGGCCCGGCGGTGGCCGCGGTGACAGCTGTGGCCTCCCCGCTCCGCGGAGGGCTCGACGCCGCTGCCGAGGCAGAGCTGAAGGACCGGAATGACGGTCCTTGACACTGGCTGCCACTGTGTCTCCCGTTAACTTCGCCTTTTCCTTCTTAGCTTTTCTTGTGAAAAACTGACCTCCAGTCGTTGCTTCGTCTCTTTCCACCAACTCCCTCTCCTTAATGATCAATTCCCCCGAAGTTAGTCATTAGAACAGTGGAGGCAGAAAGAGAAGTGTCACTCATTATTGGATATTACTGCCCTGAAGAATACTGAAAGGAGTGAATTTCGCTGCTGCCTGTTGGCACGTTATTCACAGGTTCAGGGAGAGGGTGCGATGTTTGGTAAATGAAGACTATGTTAGAAGATTGTTTTGAAACTGAGTCTGAAAGCTTTATAACTTGAACTCTGTGGGTTTTGCTTTTCTCCTACGTGCTCCTGCGGTTCTGAGCCAGAGGGCTGAGGCTACTCGTTCATCTCTGAGGTTACGTAGATCTTTCTTTCCCCTTGTTTTTATTCCTTTCTATGTTTTCTTGCTGTTAGTTTTCTTGCTTGCCAAAGATCACTTGAATTCTAGCATGAAAATCCCAGAGAATTGGTAGCAAGATTCCTTTTCTAACTGGGAACCGAAGTCATCCTAAAACAGACCACAGAGGTCTAACTGATCCTAAACTGATCCACATCCGAAAAGCCAGCCTACGCTTACCTGCAGGTTACTGCAATCTCCAGGCAGAAGTTTATGCCGGTAGCATAAACTGTAGACCACAGGCACCTCTTTCTTTACTCTGTAACTCTCTCCCCCCAAGCCGTGCAGATCCGCGGTGATGGAGAAAGCACTGCCTGGACACCCCTTTGAAGCTGCATGTACAAAGTTGTCTGTGGTCTATCAGGCTATGCCCAGCACTCTTGATAAACGTGAAGACTTTCTCTGCTAGTGTACAGAGCAACATTTAAAATAAAAAGAAAGGGTTCTTTTTAAACTCAAAGGGACTGGTCAAATTCTTTTCAGGGGTGGCTTATCCTGTGCAATGCTGAGTGTAAGAACTAGAAGCACAAGAGCAAAAATGAAGCCCCTCACCGTTCTAGGGTGAATCCTAGCATGCTCCCCTACCTTCAAATCAGGCTGAGCCTGAAGAGATAGAAGACCTCAAGCTTTCTGGCCCTGGAATTGACACATTGGTATGTTGAATTTAGGCACAAAAATTTTCAATGTTTTTCTGGAGTGAAAGGTTAGTTAAATAATTTGTAACATTGCTGTCATGCCCTGGGCCTGTAGTGTTAAAACACTTTTTGGTTTTATTCCATGAAAACAAGTTCTGACTTTTGTTTGTAATTGCTTTCATTAAATTTAAAATGCCTTCCAAATACTGCTGATTGTAACCCCATAAATTAGTATCGTATAAGGAAAACCATCTAAATGTAAGCGATTCTAGGATGCCATTGTGAGGAGCCAATGCAAAATCTGAATGCGGAAGATGTGAGGAACCTACAAGCACAATATAAACAACATAGTAACAGGAAAATACTAAGATTAAGTTATGAAAAATAATCCCAGCTACCACACCAAGAATAGAAACTGAGATCTGGAAAGTGTTTAGTCTCCCTCTGCCTCTTTTTTTGTTGTTGTTGTTGATTGCTTTTTACCAGCATAAATGCAACCTGTAAAACCTCTGCAGTAAGAGTGCCACACTCAAAGTCTACTAGGAAAAGAAGTTTGTATTTGAGTGTAGTTAATTCATTTTCTGGTCTGTCATTAATTGCTTGAAACTCTAATGGTATTTTCTACTGTGGACAAATGGCTTTCTAATGACGATGACTGTAACTAGGTAAACAAAAACCAGATTTTTTTGTTGTTGTTGTGGGGACACATGCACAGCGGAAGCCTTCCTGCTCGCCCGGTGGCCCAGGCGCTGCCCGGTGCGGTGGGTGCTGGGTCGTGTAACGAGCTCGTACCATGCAGCTCTTCACGTGCTTCCCAGATATTGTAGCACAGGCCTTACCCTGTTTTCTTTGGGGGCTTTTTCTTCTGAGTGCGTCATCTATGCTATAATTGCAATTAGACGTTAAACTCTGAATAGTTACACTTCTCTGCTACTGATCACAGTTCAGTCAGTAAAAGGACATATTTTTTTATAATCTTCTGAAAGGCAAAAGTCTCGGCATGGAATGGTTAAAATGAAAACCTAATCCCACTTATTTTAATTCTTGTCATTTAAAAAAAATCCCTGTATAACCACACTGGTAAATATTATGATGGAAATGGTATAACTTAATATTACGTCAGACTTGTGAACTACACATTAGGCATTTTCATTACTATGCTGTAATTACTTTCTATTCCACAGTAAATGCTGTTTCAAGGTTACTTTTCCTCTTCGTTGCTGCTAACTGTAAAGCAGTTACTAAAGTTTTCAGCTGTAACAGAATGAGTGTATTGTTTCATTTCAAAACATATGGTTAGAATTCAGTTTTTCTTTCTTGCTGTTCTTTGCCCAGCAGAGTCCAGCACTTGGTTTAACATGTGACCTGGAAAATTCCATATGCTTAAGAGCTCTGAACTTCATAGTTTCCCCTCGTTACAACACTGGCCCAGAGAAAAGCACAAAAGATTTATTAATATATAGCAATATATGTAGTGGCTAGATGCATGTTAAATGAAATGCCACATGGAGAAAACTGACATTTCATGACTGACTTCTTGCATTTAGTACAAATAGTGCATTTACTTACCCACCGTGACAAGCTAAAGCTCTGTGACTCTTTATTACTAGGGTAGACCTAAAGATTGTTGGGATATTTAGAAACTGGAATGTCTTCAGGTTCCGTTAATATATTTGCTTGGGAATGTCTACAGATAGGCCTTACCAGGGGAGCTGGTAACGCCGCTGACTGGCACCGCCCCTGTGTTGCGCGTATTCTCAGTCGTATGAAGCTGTCTGTAGTGGATGCATTGCTCTATGGCTCTTCTGTTCCTGTTTCAGCTGCATCTGGTCTTGATCTTTGTTCCATATGGGGCTTATCTGAAACCCTCCTCTGCCTACTCATTGTATCTGAGTGCTGGAGATCTGCCTGTGAGACCTTTTAGGACTCGTGCTTTTTCACTATTCTATCTGCAAATCACACTCGTGTGTTCACACAAATACAATTTCATCCTGTTCTAAACACTGAAGTAGCCCAGCTACCATAGCATCTATGTCTAGTGTATTTATCCTTGCAGGACGATTATGAAATAAGAATATTAATATTCTGTCTTTCAGAGAGAGGACAATGAGGTACTGAGAAGCTGTGATCTCAAATCAAATGTGGAGCACAGACTTTCACCTGTATCTCTTGAGCTGTACCCGAACTGTTACGTTATCGATTTCTGCTAAGTAAAAGATTGGCAAGCTGCCTCTGTGCTTTGCCGCTCAAGCTTTCCTCTTCCAAACTGAGCCTTAAAACCTACCCCAGGAAGCAGTTTCTCTTTTTCTTTCCACCATTGAATCTAACAGATCCTGCTCCGCACTATCATCTTTGTGTTTGTCTTGTCTGTATTAGACTGTGAAGGTATGTGGGTAGGATTACATCTTCTTTATGGTTCTAAATGCAAAAGTGCAAGATTATATTTTTTTCCCCTCACAAATAATTAATTTCTTAATGTTATTTGAATAAGGTCTACCCCAGGATGTACTGTTTCTGACATGGTTGCCTAACACTTTGCTCCACAGTTTAGGATACATTTTCATACCCGGGTGCCATTGCTACTGACTGTGTTGAACAGAGAGATGTTTCCCGCAGGCTGATACTCATGAAGTGTACTCTGACAGGTTTTGGATTTTCTTCCAGTTTCTTTGTGGTGTAGCCTACAGGTATATAGTTCATCTAGAAAACTATCTGCACCATTATTGGTAAAGTGTGAATAATCAGTATATTGCTGGTTGACAGCGTTGTCGCGCCAGGAGCTGAGGTGGTTCCTGATGTCTGGGAGCCAGTCAGCACGCGCGTACTCGCAGAAGTCTTGCATGCGTTTGTAATAGATCTTAGTTTCCATACTGCATCTATTGGTGGTCTGCAATCACCCTTCACACTTGATTTAGAATTCAAATAATGAACAAGATGTCTGCATTGCTTTAATTCTTACTCGTGTGCCACTAGATATTCAAAGATCTAGATTTTTTTTATATCTGATTTAGGCAGTGCTCGTTCATCCTATGTTGGGAGGGTAAGTATGGAAGAGTGCAATATTTTCTGTGGTTTTGGGGTTTTTTTAGTTAATGTGTGAGATGTAGGACACCAGTTCTGAATAACTACCATAGTATGGGCATATTTTTAGCCACTGGACTTGCTGAATTACGTTCTGCCTTTGTCTGGTGTTGACTTTTCTTAAAGAAGAGCTGAGGAAGCAGTTGCAGACTGAGACTGCACCTGGTCCTGGTGCTAATCTATGCTGTTATGTTTTTTGAATATTAGATTTAAAGCTAGGACTGAAATTTAACTTCAAGCGCCTCAATGCATAGGAAGGTGCTGTTATGAGATTTTAATTCCAAATGAAATAAAGAAGAATAGAAAAATACTGTGGTCGTGTGCAGCTTACATCATGCCGAACTGCATTGCTTTTGGTAGGTTATCAGAAAGGATGATTTTGTCAGAAATTGACTTTTTCACCTGCTTCACAAGAAAACTTTAATGACCAGTAACTGGTCTGATGCAAATTCTGACTGCTCAGACTAAGAGAGGAAGAAGAAACAATAGATGTCTTTTCCCTTGAGCTGATGCAACACTGAACAAGGCTGGGGAATTCTAGAGAAGGAGCGGTGACATCGGCAGGCAAGCTTGCAAATGTCTGTGGTTATAGACACAGGAACCCAGCACAGCCAGAGTGGTGCCCACTCCTTGTGTGATGGGGTTTTTTTTAAATTTTGTGGGGTTTTTTGAATTATTTTTTTCTTCCCTAAAGCAGTAACTTATCCTGTTTCCTCTTACCTTATAGAAACAAGACTCCTATTAGAACTGCACATCATAAATATTCGTGTCTCTTTTGGCCACGGGGAGGTTGTTACTTTTCTGTTCAGATTAGGATTTTTCCCGTAGAATAAGGTTTTCTGTACTAAACTGTAATTCGAATTTCCTGGGCATTTCATAGTTCTGTACTACTTTAATGATATTTGGGTTTATTTTTTAAAAGGTCCGTTGCCATTCTTTTGTGGGATGATAAACTGTCCTGTGCTTAGAAGTATGCCTGTCTTGAAAGTCCTATGTGCAGTTTGCTCTAGGTTGGCAAACTCTCGTGTTCATAATGGTGCATCCTAAGTGATTGAAGAAACGAAAGCTACTGAAAATGAACCTGTTAATTCTGATGATGGAAAATTTCTTTTGAGGAAATATTGTGTGGAAATTTTATTGACTAGGCCATGACCCTCACTTGTTTGTATGAGCAGGGAGTTAGAAGTTATTATTTTTAAGTCCTGATAAATTAGATACTTATTTTACTTGCAATTTTAAATTACACTACAGGTGGGAAACTAGTAACATTAAAGGATAAGGCTGATTAGCCAAAGCATGAGTTTTATTTCTGCTTGCTCTGTTCTGATGTTGGGAAAATAAACTTTAAAGAATTGTTCTCGAGGGAATCACTGTAAAGTACAGGATAAAGCAAGGGATTAGCTTTTGTTTTGTCCCCATTCCGATGCTGTCTAGAGAAGCCCAGGGGACAGCTGCCAGTCAAACCCATTTTCCTGTCTGCCACTGTTTCTAATTCCGGTACTGGTCACTGAAGTTTTTTAAAAATATGTCACATTTCTTTCCTTGTGTTGTTGAGTTACACACCTTATTATGAGGTTGATTATCTGATGGCTACATTTAAGCCTTTGACCATGTCTAAGATGCAAGTAAAATACAGCTAAACCAACAACAGATGCTGCTTTTTACTGAGCTGTGTTTCAGCAAGCCTTGAAACAGTTTTCTGATTCTACTCTGGAAGATGGGTCATCCCTGATTTCATATTATGTGTAGGAGGATTCCACAACTTCATGATACTCTGAGAAAGCCGAGAAAATTTTGTTGCTAGGAAACTATGGAGGACCTTTACTGTACTGTCTTTCCAGAATGTTTTATAGATAGCATCAGTTATTTCATTAACTTTTCTAATCCTGTTCTTTATGTAAACAAACACATTTTTTCTTATCGTCCTGATGTTTGTTGCACACTTTATATATACTAGAAAATACATTCTTTCTGTGGTTACTTCTGTATTGCTTTCTTCTGTTCTTCAACGCACAAAAAACCAACCCAATAAACATTCCAGATTATGTTGTCTTTTGAAGGCGGATATTTATTCATATGAAAATGCTGCCTTGTCATCCTGAATTATTAGGATATGGTAGAGTGCACTTTCCCGCAGAAGACAAATGCTGACATCCAGAGCTGCACATCTTGCGTAGAAGCTTAACATTTCCACATTGGATATGATCGGGAAAGGTCCTAAAGCATATGGGATTTTGCAGCTGACTAAGTCCGGTTGCTCCTTTATGCTGGATGCCATTTTACAGCCATAGGGTGTACCTGCACATTGGAACGATGACACTGGAAAGGTGACAATAATGCTGTGGATTTCAGTCCAGGATTGATGCACCTGTCACTGAAATAGTGATGCAACAGCTGAGATCAGTCTCAGTGTAGAGCTTCTGCTAAAGAGAGTATCACCCTTTGGGCTAACCGGAATCATAATCTCTGAGAGGCAATCATAGAGACAGAAAACAATTTTCTGTGGAACAATTCGCTAACGTCCACAGATTTTGCTCAAATGGCAGAGTGCGAATATACTTGTTTGTGGTTTCTGTAGAGCTCGTGTGATTTTTAGAACAGTATGAAAACATCATCTTCATCTGACAGTGTGTGGGCATTACTTCATGACATTTCTACAAGCATGGCAAAAGGCACCCTGCTACCTACCTGTCTATAAATAACTCAATATCATCAACCCAGACAATAAATTGCATTTTATGGGTAGTCTTAGAAACATACCACGTAGACAATTGGATTATATGTAGTTTGCAACAGTCCCAGTAAAGGGAATGAAGTTACTTAGAAACTTGCTGTCCAGACTACTTCCAGGTGAGTTATTTCTCTTGCACGTGCTGAGGGATTCAGAGTACCCGTAAACACAGTATGTGAATTACTGGAATTCAGCTTGGAAAATACCGATTTGTCTGGAGGTGGGTAGATACAGAGATTTTACCTTTGTATGACTTCTTTTTTGGATGGTAGATCTTGGGTCCTCTTTGCAGCTAAGGTAGTTGGAAGGGTTAGAGAATATATATAAAGGCCCTTTTTAACACTGGTGGAATTCTGAAGGAAACAGAAGTGTAAAGGACATTGATGAGCTTTCCATAGTCCTTCACTGAGATCTGTAGACTACTTACCATTGGCAGCTATTAAGGGAAACCTATCCCAGGACAAGACATGGCCTTCAGGCCAGGACTTTTAGAAATGAAGCCCCTTCTGTAGCCTCGATGGCTGTGTATCTTTAGGCAGAATCTTTTGTTCATCTGGCAACTCCTGTTTTTTCCTGAAAAGAAGAATTTATGGAAAAACTTAGATAAGCATCTTACTAGTTTTATCTTCCCACCACCCACCTAACCTCTCTTTCTTCAGGGAAAAACACTGTAGATAAACAGCCATTTTAGTGCGCATTAGAATTGGTGCATTGTCAATGTTCTGCAGGAGTGCGGAGGGAGATGCCCGCTGGTTGAGAAGGATTTTAAGGTTTGGGACTGGCAAAAAAGAGAACGCAAGCGAGCTGCAGTCATAAACTACTTTTTAGTACTTTCCTGTTGGATCTAGAGAATCGCAGGTTCACAGTCCTCATTTTACCTGATTGGAAGTAAAGACTCAAATCTATCTATTTAACTTGCATCGTATGAAGTAGCGTCTCTGAGTTGTTCTGATTCACTGCCTGTATAGGTTCTTATTCAAAGTGAATAGTTCGAGCTGGGCTGTAGATGTAAATCAGTTGTTCTCTTGATAAAGGAAGATAGTCTCAACGTTATTTTAACATAGCTGAGGTCAGCACTGTGGGATGTGTCTGCCTAACGATGTCTACTGAATGGTTTCATGTAAATTCTACCTGTTTCCAGCATATACAGGGGAAAAGTAATGTTGACGTGCAAAAAAAAACGTAGCAGGTTAAGAATACCAAGGGGTTAAGAAGGAAGAATGCTTATTAACACAGCTGATGTTAGGTGATTGGGAATAAAACCACTTAGGTGCAACACCTTCTGTGAAAAGCGGTTAACGCCTTAGCACTCATATGCTGCTACAGAAATACCTGCGGCTGGCTGGTCAGGGAGCAGGCACGCTTCTGCCCTTGAAGGTACAGAGTTCGGAATGACGAGGGAAAACGTTGGAAGGCAGAACAGGAGCGTCGCGCTAGTGTGTCTACGTTGAGAACACAAGCACAGGCCGTCTCTGCCTTTGCCTGAATGACTTTTAATACAGCTCACCAGTTTCAAAAAGTCAGAGTAGGAAAGTGTGCCTCCAACGATTCAGTTCTTACAAACGAAAATGGGGTCTCCTTCCTTCACTCGGCAACTAAACTGGTGTTGCCGTTGAAACAAAAGCAGGGAACTCTCATCTGGTGTTTGCTTGGCAGCCAGCAGCTGCGTTCACTGTCTTGCCTTAGCTGAGGTTTGGTTTGTGTAGCGCATGCCGTCACTTTGTGAGTAGGTCTTTTGGAAGGTAACTTGCTATAGTGTGGGGAGGAAAAACAGAGTGACTTAAGTGCTGAAACATCCACATCCATGGGAAAGAATGTTAATTTTTGTGCATGTGGAACAGCATGTTTGAAAGTGGAATTACCATTGTACTAGTGAAGAAAATCACTCTTGTGACTCACTACAATCCACACCGTTTTCGTTCTGAGCAGGAGGCAGTTGGTTGGAAAACAACAAAAAAAAAAAAACCAGAAGCAGTCCATAATGATGAAAATTGTAAGGAGATAAAATAGTAATATGCTTCAATCGTTGAACTGGAGTGTCAGGCAGATGAAAATTCAGGCAATCTTAAAATCATGGTAAGTGTGACTAAGTAAAATATCTGATCATTGAGATTATTGTTTTGTTTATGTTAGAAAGTCAACTTATAAAGTGGTACAAGACATTTGGGACTCCTCAACGCTGCAGAAGGGTCTGTTGTCAGCTGGTGTATGAAATTAATGATGTAAGGATCTGGAGAAAGGAGGATGGTCAGATTTTTCAGGGCAACACAGTGACAGTTCAGCCGAAGTTAGAACTAGTGCAGATATCGTAGAGGATACAAATATTACACGAATAAGTATATTCTCTGGCACATTTACCTAAGGATAATTGAAGGTATACTTTCAAGACTTGCTGTGTAAGATTTAAAAAGCCAAGCAGAAACTACTTAGGGTTTTTTGAGGATTTTTTTTATCTTGTAAAAAAAATAGTAGTGTTCATAAACTGGAGTGAGAAATGATAAGGTTACTTCTTATAGAAAAATGAATTCTGAAAGTGGAGAAGACCTTGAAAGACAAAGGTGCAGTCTGCTGTAATGTGGATTGGATATGAAAAAAATATACAGTTTTATCAAACTATAAGCCAAACCTTTAGAGCCTTTAAGCATACAGTGAATCATTTTATGGGTGAAATCCTGGTATCTAAAGTCAGTGGAAATTCTGAGTGTTCAGTAAATCCTCCGTTTCATTTCAGAGGTATAAAAGTGACACAGATGACTTCATGTGTCCAAGTAAGACCCATTTCATGCGTTATTCTGTGGGAGTACTGAGAGAGATGTTCTGTTAGTTCTCATGAGTCTGATCAGCTGAGATGATAAGAAATGGTCTGCTGGGTCATGTTATCACATCATCCTCAAGGTCACTTGTGGTTAAGCGACAGGGAAGGTCTCAAAACAAGACTTGCTGGGAATTTGCTTGGTATCAAGGCTTCCTCAAGATTAGAACTTCACTGTGAAGCCATCAGTCTGGGAGAAACATGGCACTTTCTTTTGTTGGTCCCTTCTTTGCAGTTATCTCGCTTACAACTGCTGAAGGAGCAGGCAGATTTAGTTGCCTGCCTGTGGAATTTACTGGATTATGCTCCCAGAGCATTTTGCACAGTGGTGTAGCAAAGGGCAGGACACTGCATCAGTCTCAACTCTTCTGCACCTGTCCATGGCAGAGCACATCCTAGGGAATGGTATTGGTTAAAACTTGATGAATTCTCACAGCTTCACAGATGAGACTGCTCTTGGGAGGCAAGTATTAGACTAGAATAAGTATTGTGAGACTAGTATTTGCTTATGAAAATAGAAGAAAAACGTCAGCTATCTTGGCCATATACTTGGACAGAGACATCTCGACTGCTGAATCTTTTTTGGGGAGTTATCTTCTCCTGATACATGTGTGGGATGGGGAAAAGAGTAATGTTTGTTTAGTTGCTGCTACAAGTGTTTGTATGACAGAAGTGAAGAAATCATGATTACTGTTCCTGCTTCTTTGAGAAAAAGAAATCTTGATGTGCTTCTTGAAGGGAAGGAAAAATACCCTGGATTTCTGGCTTTCATCACTGCTCTGTGCCAGAGATCTAGCACAGAGGTCAGAGAATTCAGGACAGAGCTGCAGTGGGGACACTTTACACTGGTATCCTTGAAGGCTCAAATTGCTTTTGTTGCATGATAGACCACTTTTATTCTTCCACTGCTTTACTTGTGAAAGATTTACAAAGAAAAGGGCCTGGGAAAATCGAGATTATCCAATGCATAGTACAGTGGTGCTGCGTTTAACCAGTGTGATGTTCGTGGCTGCCAGTCAGTCTGAAAAGGCTGCGGTGGGGATAGTACTCAGGATCATGGGATCATTCAGGTGGGAAGGCACCTCAGGAGGTTAACCAGTCAAACCTCCTGCGCAAAGCAGAACTCTGCCAAAGGTTTGCTTTTGTTAAAGACAGAGGACATAACATTTGTCAGTGGAGCATGTTCTGTCTTGCTTTGTTATGCACCTGTAAAATAAATAATTAAAGAGTTAGACCAGAAATTGTAGGCAGAGGAAAATCAGATCCACTACCTGTGAGGTAATGTAGAGCCAGATGACAGCCCAGCCATTACTATAACAACTGTTTCTAGCAAGCATCTTGTCAGATTAAAATTATAACGTCTAGTGGATTTGAAAAGAATGCCAAGTAAAGATCCAGACGCAGGAGGGGCTGAGCATTTCCCAGTTTCAGGCAAGCAGGTAGAAGTGGAGGCTCAACGTCTCACAGGAAGCACTGTGCACCAGAAAGGCGTTGGATTCTGACAGGGGAACGGAGTGCTGATGTGAAGGGTGTTAGCGTGGGGATGTTCTGATCAGCAGCATATGGAGCAAAACCTGAAGAGGAGATGGCACAGCATGTTTCAGAGTGCGAGGATCCAAGCCCTCTTTCTCTGTGCATGGTTAAGAAGGCCAGTTCATTACTGAGAACAAAAATAAACCAACATTTTGGATAGTATCCTTGGGCTGGTTATATAACACCACTTTCAGCTCCGTATGAACAGTTACGCTGAATAGCAAGCTGAGTCACAGCGGATATTCATCCTCGATATCACAAGCCCAAGGGCAAATCAATTGCTGCAGCAGGTGTTATAATGAAAGACTTTGAAGAGTGATAGAAAGCCATCACAAACTCTACAAACTGGAACACTGCAGGAGAACCTCGGGGTACTGAATTAGGTACAGAAATGAGATAAGGGTCCCACCATTTTGAAGGACAATGAACTGTACCTCGTAATTAGCAAGAAATCATGCACAACAAACACCAATCCTATTAATGAGACCACGTGTCCTCAAACAGAGCATTTAGAGCTTTGTTAAGGTCAGTCAGGTACCATGAAGGTCTAACAATAAATCGAGAATTTCAAAAGAAAGATCTAAAGTAAGTAGCTGATGTCATTTTGGAGATAAAAATATCTTATCTGGGGTACAACTGGGCCTGGCTACTCGTGTTTTTACTGAAGGACAGTATTTGTTCTGATGAGCTCTAATGAGTGTTTTTTAGCACTGTGAAGGAGGCGGGAAGCCTATGGTGTTGCTGTCACCTCCTCATAGCATCACACAGTAGGAATGAGGACGGAGTCAAATACAGTCGAAGCACCATTGAAATAAAAGTTTGGTGTGAATTACTGGACCTGTTGGGAGAGGAGATCCTTAGTTAACTGATTATGCAACTTAGAAAAATTTTAAATTAAGGATAGATTTAAGAGGTAAAATTGAAAGTGATTGTAACAGTACGATATATATACAGTTAGTGCTACAGAGCATACGGTATCACACCGAACACTAGCCAAACCTCCTTTGGGATGACAGGTTCAACTTCAGAAATGATCTGTTGTGTAAAGGGAGATGCTCTTGACACTGAAAAATACTATATGAAGAGGCAACCTGACAAAGCACTGGACAAAGCGTATGTGGGTTGGCTTTAAGCAGTCCGTTTGTTGTCCCCCTCTCACACGCTCTGATAAAACGAATCCTGAAATACCTTGTGTAATGACTCATCTGGTGTTAAGATGTGTCGGTGTTCACAAACAATGCTGTTCGTCTCCTGGGTGTGTGTGCATGTGTAAGAGGTGTAGGTGGAAGCTGAAGTCTTAGTTGTGATGACTCAGCCTTTATTCACTGCTTCTCTGCTTTCTGATTTATCAAGAAATTATCCTCTTTCCTGTGCGCTTAGGTGAAGTTCCAGGGCTTAGTGAGGAATGTTATATGTTTGTTTCCTGGAATAATCTCTAGATTTTTGTGCCTTAGATATTTGACTGTTAAAAATTCAACCTCCTGTCACGAGCAGTGATCTGGTTTATTTATTTAATTTATTTATTCATTTCTTCACTTGCTTTCTTGGTAATCTACTCAATTAACAGGAGAGTTTTATCTACCCTCTGTCAGATTTTACACGTGCTGTTATTAAAGTGCTTTTGCAGGTAGAGCTTATTAAGACAAATATGCCTTCTATGAATTTTATATTCTCGATTGTATTTTTCTTATCTTGCCAGGCTATTTGATAAGCCAGTGAGCAATCAGGATAAAGTGCAGAATGTTTATGCAAAAAATATAGGGAAAAGAATGAATAGGTTTGAGAGAGATTTAGCTCTTGATTGGTAATAGAAGAAATGATCTATTCAAATTTCCAGTATGTTTTTTTTGTTTTTATTAGGATTTGTATCGTTATAAATTCTAGATTCTGCAATATGTATAATCTGTTCACTGATAAAATCTCCTTGAATAAAGCATGTAAAAGGTGACTGGGGGTTCCTGCTTAAACTTGGTATTACTGACACGCGAGCCGCACGCGCTGAGAGTTGCCAGCAGATGGAGGGCTGTACGAGCCGCTCAAAATCGTCCTTGTCTGGCTATCCGTGGCAGATGCATTGCAAACTGAAAGCTGTCGCAGTTTTGATGCTTCGTATTTCTTGCAAAGTAAGAATCTGTTTTAAAAGGTGGACACTGTTATAATTAGGTGAACTATCTTTCCTTTGCAATGCTCTGTAGCTCCATTTGTGACTTTAAAACCATCGTGGATGGTGATAGCACTTAGAAACAAGGTGATCGTTGCAAAGCCAGCGCATACATGCATAAATTATCTATCTATATATACGTGGAAGTGGAGGGACATCAACTGCATTTCTTTTTAAACATCATGAAAACTCAAAGGTTCGTAACAGAAATGTGCTTGCCAGTCTCGATACACTGCAATGGTACATGGGCTTTTCTATCCTTTTTTTTGATAGATGCTGACCAAGTATAATTCACCACACTAAATGAGGTTTCCTTATATGGCATGTCAGGATTATGGCTTGGCAACAGCGCGAAGCCGACATGGTGTCACTTGAAAAAGGCAGGCCTCCCGCTCTCCAAATGCTGCCACTCTAGTTTTGCCGTTGTCACCATGCCATCTAACTTCCCTGCTGTCCCCTCCCAAGAGCCAGTACTGAGAGTTAAACCGCAACAAAAATAGCTTGCCAAAATAAAAGTGAAAAGGTTTCTACTGATTTAGTTCCTTGATTTCACGTTAAATTTTTCACACAAGTGTCATTGTGACAGAGGCAGGTATCTGAGATCAGGGTAAAGAAAAGGAAAGCAGGACCTCCTGTTTTAGTTTTCTGTGTGCATAAAGGGTGCCATCGCTATAGCTCAGAATTAATGACTGTTTATGAGGTTGCAGGAGTAACAGAAGTACTTAAAGATACCCTAGTAGCTGCAGTTCTCCCATGATGAAAGATAGGTGTTGACTGCAGACATTGTTCTGGAACTCCTCGAGAACATCGTTACACCTGGCCAAAAGGACAGAATAATTACCAATTAGGTAATTATTACCTTAAGAGAAGGTAATCCCTTCTTTTAAGCCATGCTCAAGCTGTGACTTTCTCTTACATTTGTATTTCATTACCTGCGTACTCCTTGAATAGCTAAGGCAACTTGAGTACAAAACTTACGAAAACTGCGTCAGCCTCAGCAGTGACGCTAGCAGAGAGGGTAGAGGCAGTTGTGTCGGGCGTTGTTGGTACGCACATCGACCAAGGCTGCCGTTTTCTTTGCCAATTTCCACTTTGTTCTGACCTCTTGCGCCCGAGGAAGTAGGGGCAGCAGCAACAGAAGCAAGCTGTGTGTGATCCCCCCCACCAAGTTCTCCCCTTGTCTCTTCTACAATGGATTTGCTGGACCATCTCTGCCTGTTTCTTTTTAGCTGGTCAGCCAACCCAGCGTGACTTTTCCCTAGCTGCCTACCATCTGCCCCTAGGCTCTCTGCTCTTTTTGTTCCTCTTAAAAAGCTCACTCCTGTGAGCACTGAGAGTCTGCAGCGAAGATGTAAACAAGCAGATTTCCTACTGATGTTTGGGACGAATGATCGCTCAGAATCAGTTAAGAGAGTTAGTGTCTAGAGACAAGGTATCTTGACTTTTGTAAAGGACACACCAGCCATGGTAGCTCAGTTTGAGCCGTGTTTTTCACAGCCTTGTGATGATGTCCTAATGAATATTTATCATTATTTGTGAGACCCTATTTTCAGCAGTTGTGTATTATAGTAACAGCTGACAAAAATGCTCATTTTTGGTTTGTAATGAAATTGTCTCTGTTTTAGCTGTTTATGATGATGGGGACGTCGCTCCCACAGCATTGTGCCTGCTGTTGTAACGCAGCTGGATTATTGGCAGGCTGGCAAGTTTAAAGGCATGTCTGATGAGAGCGTTTCTTGTCTGGATGAGGGTCTCTGAGTGGAAATGTTAACTCTTTGCACTGTACGCTTATCTTGAAGCAGAGGTGAATGAAGTCCAGTCAGGTTAGACAGGTTTTTTCGCATAAGAGAACTATTCCAAAAATTTCCAAGCTTTTGCTTTTAGTCACTAAACTGAAACTCCTTTGGTGAGATGCAGTGCAAAAGTGTGTACACTGATAAAGTAAATTCAATTGAATTAGACTTTTATCAACTTCAAATCAGTTGAACAGTTGGAACAGGCTATAATGCAAGTATTTCGGTAAGGAATGCTGGTTAGGGGTGTGGCACAAGAAAGCTGTGTATGCTGTTTGGCAAAGTGTAATTTAGTGCTTTATTCTGAACAACCACCAAACCCTTGGTACACGTCTCAGACTTTGCGCTTCGCCTTCCCTGTATCCTTGCTGCACTGGACTGATCAACCCAGAGATGTTTCTGAGGTAGAAGATTAGCGCTCATTTTGTGCAGACATGGTCCAAAAGCCTTGGTTATCTCATACTCCTATTCCTCGAGCCCCAGCCGGTATATTAATTCAGTGAAGTTGCAGGGCCTAAAATTAATTTCCCAGTTTTACACTTGTTAAAAAATATATTTGAATCAAATTAAACTTTAAACTTTTGATCCTGACATTTTAAAGTGACTTTCTATGTTTTCTTTTGATCATATCAGACTTAAAAAAAAAAAAATTGAACTCATTTTGATGGGGAGATTTACCCAAGATAAGTATCCACAGAGAGTGTTCTTCAGTAATAGATATTGTATATTAAAGCTATATCTGCTTTAAGACAACATACTGCACTGACTTTGCTGCCACATTTTTATAAGCGAATGTGATAGTATAAAAATATGTTTTTATCATTTGGGGAACTGCTGGTAATGGCTTGAGGCTCCTTTGCCAAAGATTTGGCAATCTAATTCAGTGGAATATTGGCCAGTTCTGCACTCTTGTTTTCTGAAGAAAAAAAAAGGCAACTCAAACTTTTAAATGTAATGATGTCTTTTCTCCTGAAGTTATTCATTATTTTGGTCTGAATATAAGGCAAGATTTGATCGGAAGTAAAATCTGAAATAACATTGCTTGCCTTATACCTCAGAGTAAAACTCAGAGATGGCAAATGTTTTGTTGCCTGGTACCAAATTTCTTGTACAAAAGCACTGCTACTCATTGTTTTTGGTGCCGGCCCGGAGTTCTGTTGGTGCCTAAGCTGGAATGAGTGGCAATGGTTCAGCACAACCACTTGAAGTGTTTGTCAAGTTTACTTCAAAAACCACAGTGGCTTTTCTGATAGAGACAGCAGTGGGAGCTTCTGGTGGAGCTGCTTCCGGAATTCAAGGCTTGTTTGAAATATTGGTCTGACAGAAAGGTGGGAACATTGTGACCTGCTGTACGTCCAAAAAGCAGTTAAGAGCCTTCTCGCCCTCTCTCAAATGGCTTTTGAAGTTCAGAGACAAAGAACTTGTAAACAGTGGTGACATACTTTGGGAGAAATAAGCTGCAAGACAGCAGTGGAGGTGAGGTGTGGAAGGAGTGGCTGGGCAATTTCAACTGGAGCCTTAAGATCGCTCCTATCAGGAGATCTGATGAGAGGTGATCCTCTGATGTAGCAGGTCACTTGACTTGGCCATCACGTGTACATGCAGCGCTGTGCTCTGCCTGCCCATCTGCAGGGATCCCAGTCATTCAGCAGATCACAAAAATAGGGTAACCAGCTCAGTCTGGCACTGGGGATTGGGGCACAGCAGCAGTGATGTATGAGGAGCCACCAGAGGATTGAGCTGTAGCATGAGCAACCAGGCAAGTGAGTAACACAGCATGAAACAGTCATCAAGGATGGTTGTGTGCATCTGCGTGGTGGTGTAGAGGGGAGAAAGAGATCGGGAATGGAGCTAGAAAGAGGCCAAGGAAAGCAGGCTGGAGAGCAGGTTCTGTACTTGTGGTACAGGATAGCAAATTTTATGGGTTTAATGTAGAGTTTGTTTTGTTTTAATTCTAAAACATCGGATCACATTTATATTCATGACCTCCCTATTATTAGGCCAATGTAGTAATCCAGAGACTGATCCCTATAACACAGACGACATGGACTTATTTACGGTTTTGCACCTATGTTGTTTCTTTCACGGTGGCACAGAAGATATGTATCGAAGGAATCCAAAGGAAGCTGTTTTGGAAGCTAAGACTTCTATTTTCTTGCCTGCTCTGGTCCCTTGAGCCAGTGGCTTTAGAGATGCATTGCTAATACACCCTGAACCAAAGCCTCGGCCTTTGGCTACCAATGCAATTCCTCTAGATCTCATCAGTGAAGGATATTTGCAATCTTATGCTGGTATTTAGGAATCTGGTCAAAATGTTTTGTCATTGTTTTCCTTGACTTAAGTTTTAGCACAATCCGTGTTAGTCTGGAAATCCTTTTACACTTTTTTTTCTAAAGTATGAAACAAAAGAGCTCATTAGAGACTTCAACGTTTCTGCCAACAGAGAGAACAGCTTTAAATAAACCCATCTTACTTTTGGGATTACTCTCTCCCTTTTCTCAGATAATGCTGCTGTTCTGAGGATGCTCCGTTTAGGTGAATGATATTTTGAGATAAAAATATATTTTATTAAAAATTGACAACTAGCTGTATGATGGGTTAAACCACAAGGTTTAATTGCAGTGTTAATTTGAAAAGCAGATTTTGGGTTCAGCCTCAATTATATAAACTGAAATTCATTGACATTTGAGTGCAAAAGGAATCTGGAGGATTGGTTCCACCTTTGGCTTTCTCTAAAAATTGAGAACAAATAGGGCTGATTTTTCTCTAGAAAATTGTACTGCAGTTGGATTCTGGCTCTTAAGAAAGAACCTGGAATGATTTGGAGCTGGATCCCATTTGTTGTTCACAAACTCCAAGGACTTAGCAGGGAGAAAGTATCATTAAGTACCTGTTTGTCTCTGCAGTGCGCGTTGCACTACATCTGGTTTCTTCTTACATCCTCAATTTGGAAACAGAAATTCCGCTGTTACCATAATGAAAGGAGAGCGCTGTGCTGGCATTTCCATTTTTAAAAAGCACATTCCAGAATACTCAAGTTAAAGCAGGAACATTCTTTCAAAATGATTGTCTGTGTTCCTGTAAGAGTATGTAGAAAGTGTTAATGATATGACACAGCTCAGGAGAACAGATGTCCCATGGCAAAGTTTAAATAAAATTGGAGAAATTAACACCCAGTTTAGTAAAGCGCAGCAATGAAACTTTGTTCTACATATGGGGGCTCAAGCTTGGATGCCACGTCCCCTCCCCTTCATTATTAAACAAAGAGTGAAATAGGAACAGAGTAAAAATAGAAACTCTTAAAACAAGCTCAATTGATGTGTCCATTTTTATCCTGTAGCAGAGTTTCATTTGCTGATCTGTTTTCTTTGCATATTTGCTGATGAATTGAGCTTTCCTTTAATCTCTGAGCAAAACTCTTAATTGCCTAAATGCAGTATATAAAGGCATGCATCGTAATCCCAGTTCCAGGACACGCTTACTTTGGTCTTTCCCTGAGCCATTATCTCATTAAATTTTTATCTCTAAGAAATTGTCTGAACTCAAGAAAACTTGGGAAATTAGGAAGTTTGGATAATGATTTCAGGTTTGGCCTGTTCTGTTTCAAGTAGAGATGAGGAGAAATCAAAATCAGATTGAGTGAAGTCCGCTGTGTCCAGTTTCCTGAAGAACGGTGAGTACTCTTACATGTGGTAGCCTTGTCACTTACAAGTTTTTGCCTTCCGCGCAGTACAGAAATAAATGTATATACGGATTTAGTATCCAAAGCTCTTCTCCCTTATTTGATATTGAACTCAAGTCAGCAATATCACAGCACAGGGCTTAAGAGGAGATGCCACAGAAAGCCCTTGTTTTGTTGTTTAGAACTGTGCTAACTCGTTGGGGGTTTTGGTTTTTGCACTGTGTGTTATTCTGGAGAGACAACGCGCCAACCGCAGGCGAGGGCTGTCTTTGAAACACCAGAAAACTCTCTCACACAGATGTCGTTTGGTTCATTCACGTGACAATATATATATTGCTAAATAACTCTCAACTGAGCAATTATTTTGTTGCCCAGTAAGGATGGAGTTGAATTGTTATTTTTGGCTTCTCTATCAAAGTGATTGTTGAACATCAGTCCTTTTATAGTCCTCGCAGAGTCAAGGAAGTGTGATTGGTTTTGTTCATTGGAATAAGCTGATTTATCTGTAACAGTCCAGGATATCAGAATTTTACAGCTCCATGCACTCTTCACGGATTGTCTAGCTGTGTGTCAGGGCGAGGAGCTGGCATTTCTGCTATGTTCGGTAGGTGAGAAAATGCTGTGTCAGCTGGGGTGTGATGACTGACCAGCAAAGAAATTCTTTTAAGTAGATTATTCAGAATGCAGTTTAAAGCTTTTTCTTCTGCTGCTGCTTCTTTTTTAATTTATTTTTGAAAGATTTTGTCCTCTTAATAAGACTTATTGGAGTCTAACCCATCAGTCTCTCAAAAATTATGATTTCTTTGTGAGTGCCAAGCATTAGATATTGTTCTTTCTCATCCAGAAAACAATAGATCAATTTAATCAATCAACTTAATCCTATTCCTCTGCTTCTCCATTTCTAATAAAACTTAATTATCAAAAGATGCAATGCTCTTTTTATAGCAATTGCTTTAATTAGCCCCCGTCCTGGATATAATCATTCTGAGCACTTCAGTGCTTTCAGTTTGACAATTTATTACATTCAAGGCAAGATTGCAGAACTGTATTAACATCATTATGTATTTATTTTTCCTTGTCACAAAGTTTTAAATTTTATCCTTTCAGCACTTTTGAACACCTACCCGAAAAAAAATTTCAAAAGACAGACTAGGACCAGCCAGTCAGAAGAGAAAGGATATTTCTTGGGTTTTGAGACGTGGTTTCAATAGGCCTCACAAGGGGTGTCTTTAATAATTTTGATAAAAAACCCTTTCATAGCTTGGGTGGTGATATAATGGCTCTGAGTGCCATCTGACTTTGAGATCTGTCCAGCATGTCCTATATATAGTTTTGAGAACTATAGAGTCTGAAATGTCTGAGTAATAAAAGGGAGAACTTTGATACGAGGGGGAAAGAGGGCGCTCCGTAAGATTTCCTAGGGCTGTGAAAGGCAGCCGTCGTCTGCCATCTGCTAGCTGACCTGAACAAAGCCAGGTAATACGTTACATCCCAGCTAGAGACCTCCAGGATTCTGTGTGACAACACCAAGTGTTAAACAGGAAAAGATCCTGGTCTCTGAGACTGTAGGCAGGGAAGACAGAGGTGCACACTTTTATGAAGAGAGCCAAGAACATCTGTACAAGACTTTCTGTTAGCAAGAAATGTAAGGTGCCACTGATTGATTCTTCAGCTGTCCACTGTGGTGGAACCAATCTCATCTGAATAAAGTAGTACATCGCTTCTGGTTTTTAGCATTGACAAGCATGGTAAAGCTGTTAAAAAAAATTAGAATAAACCCAGACTATTTCCAAAGCGTATTATTAAGGCTTTATTGATTTGACATTTGGACAGCTTGTGAGGAGGGCCTGGAGATCCAGAGAGCAACACCTGACCGTATTATGACTCCTAGTAAGGGCTACCTTCCACAAGTCAACAGCTAAAGAGGAGTTGAAAATTGGACTGATGGTTGTCAAAGCAAACAGCTGAGCAACAGGAGAGCAACCCATTCCCAGAACAAACTACACTAATGTCTGCTCCTGCAAGAAACGTGGTCGTCATAACGGAACCTTGTCCAGGCTTTTTAAGTAGCATCTGGCAGTGCAGGAAATGTCTGTAATGTGGTAGGGTGTTTTTTCCATTGTTCCTTCACTCTGTCACTCATCAGTCTCCTTATTTTTATAAAACGTACTGAGCTCGAGCTGAAGTGTGCAAAAGTTTCTTGTTCCTTCAGTGGGCTTTGTGCAACCCCTGTTGTGAACAGTGTTTTATTATTGAGGACAAGTATCCTTAGAGATAGAATTGATGATTTCTGGTTGTTAAAGTAAAAATATTTTTCTAGTAAGCTTTTGCTTCTTGTTCAGGGATATGTTTCACATAACATTTATTCTGTTTTCCACTAAGGAGGATAACTAGTGCTCCTGCATCTTTGTTGTGAACATATTGTGCTCATGTAGGCGTGGAGAAAAAGCATTAATTTGTATAAGAATTGTATGAAGTGGTTGCTTTTTCTATGGAATGTTTTCCATATTTTTTTTTTCCAAATATAAGACCCGTTTGGTTTTTTCCCTCAAGGGCAAACAGGAACATGGAAAGCAGGAACATGACATACTGCTTTGGTGTGTTCTGTGCCTCATAACAGTGAAAGACAAGAAAACACTGATACCTGCTGATGTTACTACACCTGATCTCTAGTTTGGAAAGTTTCTCCAAAGTTTTATTGGCTTTAGAATCTGCTGTGGATTTATGCTGGACCACAGTAGTAGAACTATCTATGTAAGTCTGTCCTATAAAGATCCTATAAGGGTCCTGTAAAGGGTCTACAAAGATGAGATAAGAATACTCTTTTCTAATGTTGTTTTGAAGCAACTGTTGCTACTAATCAGCCTGAAATGAAGATGCAGAGTGTCTGAAATATAGTAATTAAAAAATGTAGCTCTGAATATTAGCAAAGAAAAAAAGTTTATGTATTTATCCTGTAATAGCATTACCAGGGTGACCAGATAAAGTAAGATGAACAAAATATATCTTGTGCTTCACAGTACGCCTGTTCATGTTGGGGTAAAGTGAAAATGCAGAAAAATCTTGCTGTGGTATATTGTTACTTCCCTATTCCACACACACAGAAGCGGGGAAAAAAAAAAGATTCAGGACCATATGGGGAGTCTAATAAAACTGAGTGTCAAGAATCCTCTCACATCCGTTCCAGATGGTTTAGACTTTCCTTGGAACTGAATGTCTCATGTAAAATTAGCTCCCTGTTTATTCTCAGTTAATAGCAGTTGCAAAGGTGAAGAGACGATTAATCTAGGAGAAAAGACATGAGAACAGCAAGATGCCTTTCTTGTGAAATGGTTAATGTTGAAAGATACAATTCCAGCGTATGAGCAGAAGGATGTGACTGCAAATGAGCAGTTTGGTTACTACATGTATTCAAACGTATGAGGGCACGCAAAGAAAAGGAATCTTTCCTAGTAATGAAACACTTGGTTTCCTTTCAAAAGGAGGAAAACCAAAAATTAATTTGTATACATATTCCTGAAGGAATAATTATAATATAAAAGGAAAAATCCTGACTGGATTTGAGAACTTTCTGGGATTCCTCATGTTTGTTCCAGTTCTTGATCTCAAATAGATCTTTGTCTTTCACTCTGAGACCTCTGTGAGCAGAGTTGATAATCATGCGGATTTTCTGTCATAACTGCTTATAACTGAGGTTTAGGATGAAACCGGTGAACCTAACATAGCAGGCAATCCTGGACGGCACGTGCCGATAAAGAGATGCAGATGCATTTCATGCTCTATCCTTACAGCCTAAAAAGGGATCCTAAATCTGTTTTCCTGTGCACTGTGCCTGTGATAAATATTGTGGTCTAATGTTCCTTTTTTAAAATTTTTAAAATGAATGTGCCCTTTTTTCTTCAAAATCTATCTCAACACAGGGTTCAATGTATGTTCTGCTGGTGGTTAGACCTATGGGCTTGAGTCAGCAAAACTGCTTTCACAGCAACAGATCTTGCCTTGTCCGTAGGCTAGCTGAACTTTCTCTGCACAGATTGAAAAACAAACATAAAACCCCAAACCAACAAAACAAAAAACCCAACAGAGTTCTTAATTTCACGCTGTTGTTCTCATTACCCTGTTCAAAAGCCGGAGATCTGGGTTGCTCTGCCGGGGCAGCAGCTGGGACTCCGTGAGTTACAGCAGGCAACATCACCCCGCTGGAGCATCGCACAGTCAGCCTCACTCCCTTTTCTCTCTCTGCCCCTGCGCAATTATGAGGCATCAAAACATTCAGAAGTTTGTCTGAGACATGTTACCTGGTTTGAGTTCTCTGTATCCATCTGGCTTGTACTTCAATTACATTTTCAAGGAAGAGTAAAAACCTGGGGTTTTGAGTGTGGGATTTGGGGGGTTGTTTCGTGTTGTTTTTTGTATGGGTTTTCTTGGTCTTTATTTATTTAAATGCTGCTGGCAACCATACTTATTTAGAAAAATCTAGATACCAGCGAAAATTCTGAAGTTTGAAAGCTGATAATGAATAGGAGACATGATCAATTAAGGCTAAATATCGGAATTAACGTGTCAATTTGGTTTTTGCACGAGTAAATAAGACCTTCTTTGGTTCAGGTGCAATTACAGTTTCTCCAGTATCTTTTTCCAAAGGCTTTGAACTGTAGAATTGAAGCCAGTAAGTGCAGAGATGCGTTCAGCTTCATTTCTAGCTATGAAGGTATGAAAACAGCACTTCACTGCTGTGACGGAGAGGGCTGGAGGAAGATGTTCTTCCTTTACTATCATGAGTATCGTGAGAAAATACTGCTGCAGAGCTGAGAACATAGGGCTTTCCTCTTGCAAAAGCGTACACACACGATACCCTTACTAAAGGTACCGGCAAACCCACTTTTTGTTAAAATGGGAACAGGATGAAGTCAGGTTAGGCTTTTTTATTGCTTTTTACTTTTAAAATTTAAATACAGCCAAGATGTTCTAGATAATCTGGTTTGTCTTCCTGTTGTGAGGCAAAACTCTTATTGCATCCTTAAAAACTTTTTTTGAGACCTTGCAGGTGTTTTTTTTTTTTCCCCACCAGGTGTTTCTGTGCTAAATTGAGTGGGAAGATTTTGTTTCCCAAGCATTAGTCTGCACAAAAATAACTATTTTTGTGAATCATTGTTCTAGGTCCTAAGATATTGTGCCCACTTGGCAAAAGCATAGTACTATTAATATATGGAACCTGCTCTGAAAAGTGATTTAAGCCAGTTTGCAATGATCGCTTTGTTCTTGTTGTTTGTCTTTAAATGATATTTAACTCTAAAGAGGGGTTGGAGGCTGGGGATTTAAAATAGGTCTGACAGAGCTTGTTTCCTCATTAAGTCTTGATGTAGCTTCTTTTGTGCAGTTCGTTTTGAATGCACAACTGGCCCTACTTCACAGTCTGGATTTATTATCTGATATTTTTGCTACTGAGGGATTATTAAACTGAAGATTGTTTGGGAATTGCATTGTCTAAGCACGGCTCTTGGTGGCTGTATTTAATCTACGTGGTGCTCTGTCGTCTTCTAGGGGATAACAGATGGGTTCAAGCATCCATTCAGCTTGTTCTCAATAGAAGCAATTCTCTTTGCTCCAGAAGGTCAGTGGTTTAAATCTAGCCATCTCATGTTAGACTTTGCTGCTGTCGGGATTTACAAGATACTTTCTCTCCTTGGTACATGGCTCCCTAGTAGCTGGAAGGAAGACAGTAAAGTTCTGTTTGGTGAAACCAAATTGGTATTTCTCTGTCACCAGGACTAGGACAGTCTGATTTATTTCTCGAGCTTTCCTGTTCAATGAACTGTGAGCACCAAAATTTGGACTCTGTAAGAAGGCTCCATCACATGTCCATTAGACATGTTCCGATGCATAATAAATTGAGTGGTGGGGTATTTCTTCAGTTACAGCATTTCTCTCTTCTATCTTGCTGCATGTTTTAGAAAACTTGTAGGATTCCTCTTTGAATTTTTGAAGTGCAGAAGGTTTTGGGAACAGAGCACGTACAACAAAACGCATGACTTTAACCCTTCTTTCTGGAGTAAATGGGATTAGCATTATACGTGTCTTTCTTTGATTTCACACTTATCTGTGTGTAGTAGGTAAAGCAATCTATGTTTCTCCATTTAGTATCCTGCTAGGTTACATTCAAAGGATGCAACGAATCAAATTTCTGTTAATAACCTAGCAGAATCATCATTAGTAAGGGGAAGGCAATTATTTCTCTTCATTAAACTTCTAAGTGTTTGTTTTACAGTAATCAGGAGAGCATATGCTTTGTAGTCTTGCATAGCGAATGCATATCCATTTCTGTATCTTCTGTAACTCCAGAGCTCAAAATTATACTGAAGGGTTAGAGCGTGTCTGTGTTCATGTGGCGATTTCAGAAATGGCTGCTAAGAGGTGTTAATTTAATTCTTAGTTTTTCTAGATAATGTTCTAAGTTCTAAACAGGGGTTAATATAGGTGTCTGGTTACTACAGGAACCTGTAAAACCGTGTCGCTGAATGTTAACCTGAAGTTAAATCTCCAAGAGTTGAAAAGGCTTAAATATCCTTGTGTGTTTGTTTTATCCACTGGCAGCGGATTCGAAGCCAGTATCAGATGTGAGTGATTTGAATCCAGTGTCAGATGTGAGTGCCTTTTCCACTGCATTCACAGTGCACCATAATGGCTCTGAATGTTTGGGGGCGTTTGCTTGTGCGTTAATAATTCCCTGATTTTGGGAATTGTCTGCTGCTGAATGAGAGGGCCAAGGAATGAGCTTGAGCACTAACTAGACCTCGTGTCCGCCTGCGCCCTGGTCGTGTTAACCTGTCCCTTGGCTGGGTTTTGGAGAGCTCCAACTGCTTCCCTCCAGGACAGTGGGATAGCGTGATAGGGAAATCTCCTCCAGAATACAAGTATTGTTTTCTCCATTAATCCAACAGGCCTTTCATCTTTCACATGATCTCATATTTATCTCACAGCATTTATTAAAACGTTTAGTTTTGTTTAGTTTTATGCAGACTGATTTGGAAGTCTCCGGTACAGCACTTCTGTTATTCCAGGCAGTCATAAGTGGGAAATAAAGAGATCAAGGACTGAATACCATGCAGTACGTGGCCGAAGTCTCTGCTCTGGAAAGTTTCTCCCTTGATAAATGAGTTAAGCTGTTGTAGCTGTACTTTGTCATGTTACTGCAAAATAGATGGATAAGTAAATGAAAGGGTTCAGAATCTTACAGAAAACCAATTAATTAGTGTAATGAAACAGCACAATGAAGCTGCAAATAGGAAGTAGTTATAAAATAGGTATTGCAATAGAATGATCACTGAAAAAACCAAAATAGAACATGCTCGGACTTGGTGCGCAGAACCAGACTGTGGCACAAAAGTACAGCCTTCGTATTTCAGAATTAAAATAGTATGAAGAGTGATAATGAAGATGATGTAAAGCATAAAACCCTCTCATGTGACAGGCTGAAGGATGAATCTTACTCTAGGATTTATGTTGTACATAGGCACTGCTGTTTATTTGTAATCATTTAGAATGTGATGTCTTTGCTATTAATTTTGAAATATATTTAGAATTAATTTTTCCTGGTTCTCAAAAGCAGTTGTAACACTTAAACTTCTAAATCCCACGGACTTTACATGACATTTCATTAGGCTTGCTCAGAATACTGAAATGAATCCCTCTAAACCACACATTGTAAGTTCTACAAAGGCTTGGTGAATAAATGTCACACTTTATTTTTTAACTTTTCAAACTGTGGACTAATATATAAATAGGCATTGGACTCGCAAAGGCTCCACTGCAGTAATATTCATTAAGGGTTTTTACTCTGGTCCAAGTCCCGTCTGTGGTATTTTGTTTGAAAGACTATGGTGTCACAGAAACACCATGCTAATTAATCAGCCTCCTCAGAAGCCAAATACTGAAGCAGCAGTTTGGGTTGGTTTAGTCTCCTCTTGCTCTGTTATTCTCTGTCCCTATGTTCTGCTCTACGGAGAAGTCCTCGAATTCTCAAAGGCGAATTGGGAGTTTAACAACAACAACAACAAAAATAACGCCAAAACAGATTCATGTTAGCAGACTTCAAACAGAGAATTAAATAAATGGTTTGGAATTTAAGTAGGTCCAATGTTACGCTTTCAGCCGCTCACAAACTGATGAACTGTAGCTTGACAACTTTAGAGAACGTGGCGAACTTGGGCTTTTGGTCGTTTGGTCGTTTGGAGACTATTCCTGCACATCAATATTGCGTACTTGCCCTCTCTTTCAAAAAATACGGTGGATTGTGGGTTGGTATGTTTGTTTGTTTATCTTATTAGTCTGCAGTTACTTGAACTTGGATTCCGTTGTTCCTGGTAGTAGCTAAATTGCAGAGCTTTGGCCTCCTTTGGCTCTTCCACAGGGCTTTTGAGGATGAGCACAGAGAGCGCCCTGGGGAAAACACTCACCAGGGAGTATGTCAACTTCGTGTAGTCTGCATGAACTTCCTCGTCCTGTAAATCACAAGCCTCACTATCTCACACAACGTTTTGTACTAGCATGCTGTACGAAAGCCTTTTAACCCTGTAAGATGTAGTTCTTCAAAACAATTTATCCTTTGTTTTGTGGTGATAGCCGTTCCCATGGTACTTTTCAGAAATGATTGATGATAAATGACTCAAAGTTAAGGGAATTGCAGCAGCCTTTTGTATTTGCTAGGTGACATTCTGCTTTATGGCAAAGAGCTCTAGTGTGTGTTTGGAACTGAAAATGGGGATCATAATTCCTCGATATAATTTTAAGTAGCTGTTTAAAAAAAACAACCAGTCAAAAACCCTTGAGGTTCTTGCACTTGTTATTTTAAACAGAATACTTGCCAGCAACAAAGGAAAGAGCACGGTAGAGTCAATAATTTGGTGGTAACTTAGTTAATATCAATAAGCAAGCAATAATAAACCCCAGCTGGAACATTTTAGCAAGCCGTAGACATCCCTGTGAAGTGTTCTCCTTGCATCTTGACTGCGTGTGGAGTCCCAAGGCTGATGGCTGTTCTTCCCTCGGTGGAGCGTCACAGACACAAGACGTTAGTGTTCCCAATTCTGACAAGGAGGTGTTATTCCTAATGGTGTCGTCATCTTCAGCTTTAGGTTCCCTGGAGCCACACGTATGCATTTATAGGAACAGTTGTCTTACCTTCTCGTTTTTCTTCATTCTGCAGCTTTTTGCTACCCCTGAATTCTGCTGTATGTTCTAACCAAAGCATTGTCATTTATTATGTATTTCCTGCTCTGCTAACCTTTGGTTAAATTGTTAGATCGCATGATTTACATATGGGAAGTATTTTCTGTATACATAATCTTTTTTGCTCACACCATGCATATGTCCTCAGAAGTGTAGGCTCTGCCCATATATCCTGGCATCTAAGCAAAGGCTTTTTAACCGGATTATGGTCCCAGCGCCTTGGGCTTTTGACCAAAGATTGTCGTCTGAGTGAAGGGGCCCTCAGGCAATTAGTTCCTGAAGTATACATAAATTGTTTTTTACTGTAACCTTCTTCCGAAGCATGGCTTTAGTAAGTCAGCTCTGTTTTGAACGCTTGCTTGAGACTTATAACATGGTTTGAGGTTCCCAGGTGAAGTAATATAATGGATTGATAACATTTCTGTATCATGGATTTATCATCTTTGCCATTATTCTTCATATAAGAAAGAAGACAAGACCAATGAATATAGTTTCATTTGTCTTTATACATCTGAGCTGGTGAAATTTCATTTGAAAACATTTCACTTCACATCAAACAGAAAAAGATCCATTTGCAGCTGCTTTAGTATTAATTCAGTAGCTGGATCTAATCCTTTTGCAAATTTTAATTATGTGCTTTCTGAAATGGAAGTGGCAATTTTCTTAATGCAGTTAGCACCATACTTAACGGCACTGATTTATACTCTTCTCATGTCTCTCTTGAACTATTGTTTAATGCTGAAAAATATCTTCTTCATTAGCTGGAATGAAAAAAGGTGGCTACAAATACAAATATGTGTATAGGTGTTAGACAGGGCAGGTTCTGAATATTTTGCTCTATAATAACTTGCCGGGAATTTTTCGATGGCTGCTAAATGAGAATGAAATTCAACTCCATCTACATACCATTAGAAGGTAAGCACGAGTTTATAAAGCACTGAGATGCTAATCAGCTCTTCTGAAATGAAGAGGAATGAAATGATCGAAATCCAAGGGGAGGTGTTTTCAGCTTTAATCAGGCAGTTTAATGGAGTTGTGCACGTTGTGCCAAACGTATCCCTTTTTAGCAACTGAGTTGGCTGGGCTTGGTTTTGACCAGCAATTATGTAAAGAGTAAAGAATTATTATGAAGACCTGCTCAGTTCTTGGACTGGTAAGTTCATAACTGCTGTAGAAGTGTGGTGAGGCTGCGTGAAGTATTGGGACCTGCTGTACTCACTGAAGGTTCAATACACAAAAATAAACTTCCCTTCAAAGACTGTAATGTTCCTTTTGAGATTCCTGTCCTGCTGTGGACTACCGAATAATGCCACAGAGGCACTAAATAAAATTAACAAAACAGAAGGGTAAAAAAATCATATAAAAATACCATACTAAGAGGAAGTGAGTTAGTATCAATGCATCAAATTAAGCTGAATTATACTTTAAAATACCAGCAGCACCTTAGGCTTTCTCAGAAATCACTTTGAAACTTACTAATCAGGTTCTGTCAGTCTTGATGCCAAATGATATATCCATTTTTGATTCCACTCAAGTAGGCTCAGAGAATGCTTGTAGGAAAAGGTAGCATTTGAAAATACTGCTCTGATGCCAGTGGTCATTGGAATAAATCCTGTCCACGCTCTTGGTGGTTAGCTCTCTCCCCACCTCTACATTTTCCATGGCTCTAGAATGACTCCAGCTTTTTCTAAAGCAGTATTTAATAACGGAGTGAGACCACAGGAGTCTACTGGCTTTTAGCTTTTCCGTCTCAACAGGGGCTTCGATGGCACCGGCGCGGGTCTCGTCCCGCGAATAGCTGTTCTGCGTGCGCCATCTGCCGGGCCCTGCTCGCGGCGCGGCGACCACTCGCGGATCTTTCCCGTTGTGTTTGTACCGAGAAAAGTTAGCTGCAGCTAAAGAGGTGATAGCAAAAATATGAACAGCATAATATCATCTCACCTTATGAAAGCAGCGTTTATATTTTGAGTGTCTGTAGTTCACAATATATAGTTCTGAAAAAGACAATTCTGGATGATTTTTTTAATGCATTGATGCGTTTGAATGGAATTATTGCTACAGCAGTGTAGATCTGTGGAGTTGAGTGCTGTCTGTGTTGTAAAATTATAGATCTGTGCTTGAAAGCATTGGGCTGAAAAGAGCATGCAGAACCAGTACTTTTACAAATAGATACCACAAAGTTTAAAGCTGACAGTATTAGTAGACAGGGGTTGTTGTTTTGAAGCCTGACAGCCTTAACCTCAACAAGCCTTGGGTAACTGCCACTTCAAAATGAGTATGTCAGCAGTAAATTCCGATCTTAGATTAGAGAAGGATTTATTTCATCATAGATCAGAGGAGATTTGGCACCATTTATTAACCGTTTTCCTCTGTCCAGCAGCAATACATTCCTTTTTGCTGTAAACTTTCAACTGGGATTTTCTTTCAAAGTTGAGAATTTAATGAGAGATTAACTCGAGGCTGTAACACTGGAGAATGCAGAAAGTGAACAATCTAATAAAGTGAGAATTGTTTATTGATGTTTAAAAATTATTAATAGAGCTTGTAAAATTCTAGGATAAATGTATTTACTGGTAATATCTCAGGATCAGGTTTCTGTCTGAAAAATTTGCAGCTATGTTAAAGAGTTCTTCTGGATTTTTTTTTTTAGTGTGCATTTCAATTTTCTGTCACTTAGCCAAGCATTATCCCTCTGGAAGCTTCCATTTGAAAGTGAGATGAGTGAGTTGTACAGATGCAAACTGAAATTGTCATGCCATCGTAATCTGAGTAGAGAAAGAGATGAAATTTACTTTGAACTATGTAGACAGTTTATATCTTTGCTTTGTTTCATTTTTTTATTACTGTAGATACTTCTCTCACAGATAAGTGAGCCCTTTGTTTGTATCAAGCCAAGCTTTTTTTATATATATCTGCAAACCTCTATTATCTTAATCACCAAAACCTACCTCTTCTCCCTCCTTTTAAAGCTTTGTTAAAATGTATTCTAGGCAAGGATTCTTGTATGAACTTAAATTACTTCATTTCTGCTTTCTTACTATTATTAAAAATATCTTTGCAATACTATATTCTCCAAAATCAGTGGGAAATTTCAGTTTGAAATCCCAGATTTCATCCTTGTAGCTAATACCTGAATAACCAGTTCACGCATGGATACACACTCATCCATTTAAACACTTTTTTGTGATCCTTCGATTGGGAAAACACGATGAAACATGTTTTAAAACTTTCTTGTGCATACAACTTTTATTTGATGATTAGTTTATTTTCTAACAACATCCATGTTTATGTGCTGTGAGCAGCCCATAATCACAGTAATGTATAAAATATAGTCTTCAAGTTGGGTCTGTATTGATGTATTGAACATTAATGGTATAGTCACTTGATGATAGTAGGCATGATGTGGTTTTAAGTCGCTTAAATTTTTACAGTACCTGGTAACAGAATACCACGTAAAATCGGAGCTGTGTTTTGTACAATGGCGTATGGACTTTGGAGAGATTCAGGCTGATTGTACCCGCGTGGCGAGCTTTGAATCGCAGCTTCCGCAGCTGCCGTCCTCAGGGGTAGCTCGGTAGGCGAGGACGGGAGATGGCCCTTTCTGTGCAAGTAGACCACTGCCACGATAGAGATGTGGGGAATGGGGCTCAGCTTAGCTGAGAGCTCGGATCAATTAACAGGTCTGTTGTCCAGACGAAACTAAGTACTGTAGAAATTTGAGGACCAGAAACACTATGTGCAAAACAAATCAGGAAGAATATACTTAAAATACAATGGGAAATAATTCTGCAGGCTTGCTTGCAAAAAGTAAAAAATAAAACTGCTTTATTTCATCCATAGGATAATTATGGTAATCATGTTTCTGAAATTTCAGCCTACAAATTCAACAATTACTACATTAAAGAAATCGGAGCAGCATGCATTTTCCATCTATCTACATGATTTCATATAATTATTTCAAAATTTGAATGATAAAAGTAATTGATTCATTCCAGCCTTGCGAAAAATTTACTCAGAGATGGAGAATCAGAGAGTAAGTTATCACTATTAAAACGGGTTTTGTGTGCGAAACAAGCAAAGATGCATACTGCGTATAAAACAGTAGTTTCCTCCCAAGGAGACAGACCCTTCAGAGGATTTCTTTTGAAAGTTCCCATACAAATGAGAAACACGTGTCCACTGAAATACTTTTTCTGGTGTTTTATGGTACAGAATGAGTCAGAACAAGATTTAGTAGTTTTTCTGGGGGTAGAGGGGTGTTTGGTAGTTTTTTTTTTTTAATCTTCTCCCAACATCTCTAACAATTTCGTAGTTTAAAGGCTACAGAGAACGTAGAAAGAGAAGTTACATTAGAAAGTCCAAACGTCCATATCGTTATGTCCCTTCATAACTTAACAAGAAATCCTAGAATCATAGAATCGCGTTGGTTGGAAAAGACCTTTAAGATCATCGAGTCTAACAGTTAAATACTATTTCTATACATCTTCAAATGCCCAATTTTGCCTGCATTTACAGGTGATATGAGGTTGCAATTCACAGTTGCTATTTTTGGGACCGTGCAAATACTCTGGCGAAAGCTTTAGAAGTAACCTAGCTACAATAAATGATTCTGCTTTCAAGTTAGATTTTTTTTTTAATGACTCTAGAAAATTTACATGCTGTTTTGAGAAATGACCTAAATGTGTATCTCCTTTTCTTTATCATCAGTCCCAGTGTGACCTAATTAATTACTTTTAGCTGGAACACACATTTATTTGTTGGTTTTATGCAGTCTTTATATGCTACTGGATAGATGGTCCTCTGCTGGACCTGCATCTGAGAGTAGAGGTCTGAGGGAACAGATTTATTAATTAATTATAATTAGATTTTCTAAATAAGGACATAAACTATATTAAAAAAAAGAAAAATTGTTTAAGTGACTTGAAAGGAAAAGGTTAATAAAAAGCCTATTGTACATTGGTTATTTGGCTTCATCAAGGCACTTGATCCAGAAATCCCCTTTCTCTTTACACAGTATGAAAACGGAGGCTTACTTAAAGAAAGTCTCTGTCAAAGAACATTGTCATTAAGCCAGGAAGATTTTTTTCTTCTTGACCAAACTATCAACTTGCCATTAGGCTAGTAGAGATATCAGTGAATGCCAAGATTCGACACGGTTCAAGAGACATCCATCTTCAACAAGAAATGTTGGGTAATTACATAGCTTTCCTGTTACGGATTAAGTATAAAACAAAGCCCAATTTATAACTAAAATAAAAATCAGTGTTTGCAAAACCCCTCAAAAATGTTTTCTAGAAATGTGCTTGTTCAGAACTTTTCTGCTTTGCCGCTACAAAACTGAGCATTTACCCAGTGAAACTTGCAGCTTACCTGGAGTAGGTGAGGGAAGTCCATTTTACCTTAAATGGAGAAAAAAATGAAAAGAGAAGCTCTACCTCTTGAGCCAGTGTTTCTCTTCATGTGCTACTGACTCTTTAAAAAAATCAGTGGGCGTGAAGCAAGATGCTTGCGAGCAGGATGCAGCCAGTGTTCTTCCAGGAGGAGCAGTAACATCCATGTGGATGATTAGCGAGGGACTTTCTCTCTCTCTGTGGTGTGCGAACATGGACAAGAACTCCAAATCTTACTCTCTGAAGTAGAATTGAGCAATTAAAACCAGACTGGAACAGGATTGGTACTGTTTAGGCAGCTTGGAGAGAATTTGAACTTCTTCACCAGACTGAGGTGAAGTGGGGAATTTCCACAGTTACCAGCTGAGGCGGAGCCGAGTGTTGCCCACCCTGCTCGCTCTGTAACCCTAGCAGTCATGTTTCGTATTCATTACTTCATTCTTTAATAAGATGTTTACAGATCCTCTGTAGCAGGACGCTGGGTTTTGAAAACATGGAACAGTTGCCTGGACTGCCACATCACCTGGTACTACGAAAATTGCCACCATCAGTCAAATCTGTCCGACACTCTAAAAGTCTTTGGTATCTGTTTAATATGACAGCGAAACATGGTAAAGAAACAAGTTTGAATGACTTCTTGTACCAACATTTCTTAACTTACATATGTCCTAAATATTTTAAATGGTTTCATAGTCTAAAATCAGCTTTACTATTATTTGTTTATATGTTTTCAAAAATAGATAAGTAGAGCTTTTGCAGCAGTTAAATACTGCTAGGTCCAGCTTTGGGGGTGGGGTGAAGAGGGACACACATAGTCCTGGAATTGAACACGTCAGACATGCTCTTTCGCTGACTCCCGAAGCCCTGAACTTGAACTGTGTGAAAAGCAAGGTGTTACTTTATCTGAACTTGATGGTTTTAAAAAGTAGCCAGAAATCCTGCAGGTAGTGTGGCATCACCTCGCAACAGGACTGTCTTGTAATCTTAGTCTGTCTTTGTCACGTTGGAGTTGTGGCATTAACCTGGTTGGGCTGTGCAAACAGAACAAGTTCTCGTCTGAAGCTGTAGTCGTTTAGGGGCAACAAAATGTTTTACTCTGTATCTTGACCTAGGAATGATGACGGGTGTTTCTTAGTGGCTGTGGCTGAGAAAGCCCTTTGACTTGAATGCTGATCCGTTTTAGTCATCCTGATTCTTGTTTGTTTTTCTTCTTGGTGTGAAAACCATCTCCAGCAGAGGCTGCCTTTCTATTGGATGCATGGATAAGTCATTGTTTTTCTGGATGTTGTTAAGGCCTCTTCCTTTCATTGTCTGTACTCTGCATCGCCTCAGAAGAGTCACCAGAATTGCTTTCATCATTACCATGGCAATAAACTTTCCTACACAGCCCCGAGGGCCGAATCCAAATGGTTGGAAATAGCGTGAAGGAACCTGCACAGAATAATAAGGAGTAAAGTTTAAGACAAATTTTTCTTCACAAAAGTAGCAAAAATTATAATGGAAATTGGTAGTAGATGTATTTTGAAAAACTTGTGGGAAGAGTCTCTTAGGAGTTATTGCTTCTTTCCTTTGCGCTGAACAGCCCTCCCACCCAAGCCAGGCCAACAGCCGCGGCGCCGACGGAAGGTGTGCCGTCGGTGTGCTAAAATAGCAGGGGATGGGAAGTTAAGCAGTTGAATCCTGCTTGTTTATCCTGTTAGCTCCAGGGATTGTATCACAGGCTGTGAAATGGAGTGAAGCTTTTTCTCTTCAATATGCATTAAAGTTAATCAACAACTTTTTCAGAAAACGTTGGCTGTGAAGATCACAAACGCCTGAGGTACAGGCCGATGCTTTGTCTGAAGGTGATCAGAAAGCCATTCACCTACCACAACTGTCGTTAAAAACCCAGTGTTTCTGAAAACTAATTTGTCATAAAATGTAATGTTGAAAATTTTATTTGGTATCTACTAGAGAGATAACACTTACAAAATTGTCTCCTGTCCTATCAAAACGTGAGATGCAGGATTCCCGGAGAAGAATGCACGCTCAGCGGCTGCTACTTCTATTCTGTTGACGTTAGATAGACCAGTTACCCAAACCAGTCCCGACAGCACGAACGGTGCTGCTGCTGAGGGGCAAAGGGACTGGTTATGAGTAAGAAAGCACGAGTCTGGCTATAAATAAATTATTTTTAAAATCTGTGTAGCTTTCTTTAAAAAGTAAGATATTGGCTGTGTTCTGACTTCCCGTTTAACTAAAGAATAGACTAGAAGAGGTTGTTTTATATCAAATTATCTAGCAAAAAGTATCCTTCTTTCTAATTTTCAGACAGAAAATTTTTTCCTGTTTAAATTTTTTTGAAATAAACTGAGCCGTACTTTTTGAAAAATGATAGGTAGATGCAAGTGCTTATGAGAGCAATGCAGAGCAGCGGGCTGTGCAGCAGAATGGCCAGTGCACAGCCTGGGAAAATGGAAAAATGTTTAGATTCTAAGAATGCCATCTCCTCATAGAGAGTGGTGTGGATTGCTATTCACTTGGAGAACTGTGTGGAAATTGTGCCCGCTAGGATAATTATGTGGCAATTGGAATGCATCAAGTCAGATAGAAAATGTGTGGTTAAATATTTGGTCAAGGGGAAATATTTTTAGCAGCAAAGCATACTTAGAAGCAAGAAATCCATTTTAATAGAAATACTCAGAATGAAAATAATGGGTGGCAAAACGGAAATTATTCGCAGTGAACAGTTATTTCAATGAACTTAATCGGTTACTCTCTCCTTGAATTTTCTGTGATGTTTTTTTCCTATACCTGTTGTTTTTAATACTGTGTGCAGAGTTTGCTATGAGTAGTCAAACAGCAGTTTAGAAATGTTAACCAGGTTGTTTTGTGCTCGTTTGAGCATGTGGCCTACATGGTACTCCGAGATTTTTGTTAGGAAAAATGTAAAACTTAGAGGTGTGTTAGAAGGATGATTTATGATAGCAGGAGATTACAAGTAGGAAAAAATTCACATTTGATACGGGTCTCAGTCATGTAGGCTAAAGAAAATTCTAGGGTTTTTTTGGAGTTAGAATATAGCTTAATTTGAAATGCTGTGCTGAACCAGGACTGAATTACTCAACATCTGCAGCATTGGGTTGATTAAAAGTTATTATTTCCACTTTGGTCTATAAAATATGTTTATTTTTATTTAGGAATTTAAAAAAAGAGACTAAAATGGGTGCTAGATTCTTAGTCTCTCGGGAGTTACTATAGTGCTTCACCCTTCCAGAGCATCCTCGTGCTGCCTCAGCTCTGTGTTGTACTGCTTGCATGGCTCTAGCTCCCTAAAGCCTCTCTCCTCTGTACAGTGTCAGGGGATATAACAGGAACTATATATGCATCTGACAAATTTAATCAGAAAACTTTAATCAAAATTAAGATGCCTGGGGAAACCTTTTTTTAATATCATAATTATTTTTTAATTAAGAGGCACTTTGATAGGAAAATAGGTGCCCAGCTTTAATAATAGTAATGATAGTAACAAGCAGGATGCGTAGCTAGGGGGGGTCTTAGGCGAAGGGAAAACAGTCTTATGGTCACAAAGTTCTTGATCTAAGTAAGAGGACGAGACATTGTCAGTAAATAATAGCCTATTTCCTGTAAGAAGATAGAAAACTTACATTTTTCTCAAAATTTTCAAGAGAAAACTCATTTGGCTTTGGGAAGAATTCAAGCTTATGCATACGTCCGATATTGAGAATAATGTTAGTCCCCTTTTTCACGGGATAGCCATCAATCACATCATCTTGTAAAGCTTTTCTCATGATCAGGTCCACAACTGGCTGGTATCTCATGCTCTCGTAAATAAAATTCTCCACGATTTTTAAGTTTGGCATGTCATCACTCTGTATATCTCTGTCACCTTGTGGAATAAAACAGATGGTGAAGTTGGTTATGAATTTAATAGCTTTTTTGTACAAATACCAAAACATTTTTGGAAGATTCTTAGTTCCTTAATTGGTAGGCAAGATTCCACAGCTTCTGAGGAGTTTTACGCAGCCTTACATATCCGGGAAATCTGGTATATTGTTCATCAGCACAAATCCTAGTTTATTTATGATCTTCTCACCTTCTTAATACATTATGAGTCTTTGTTCTGCTTTCTGGTCAATGACAAAATTCTGAAAGTCCTTCCCTGGCTTCTGTGTGATTGAGAGCAAGGGGACACAACAAAGAAATTGTCTGCCAGCAGATGGAATCTGGGAAGAGCTGCAAATGGGAGATAACTTTGTAGGAACCTTAAATTTTCACCACGTGATTGGATTTGGCTGGGTGTTCAGCCAGGTCCTGCTGTAGCCTCTTTCAGCTCCCAGCAGCTCGGTTCCATCAGCAGCAGTATCAGCACCATGACGTACTGCCAGAGGGAGCCTGACTTTAACTCTGTAGCCACAAGCAATTCAAGAACTACAGGGTGACCACTGCAGGGGTAGGTTTTCAGGATAAAAAGCACCTTTGCTACCCCAGCTGGTCATTAAGGGGGGAAAGCAATAATATTCTACTGCCTTAGAAATCAGAAGGAAATGGGGAAGATAAGTGAGTACTCCGCCCTCGTGAGCACAATGAAATAAGGCTTAGAAAAAGAGTAAAGGGCTTGTTATACTCTTTGCACTGTTTAACTGGCCAGAAGTAAATCTTGAATAAGAGTGCTTGAAATGCTTTCTGTATTAGTTCTGTGTCAGTCTTTGAATGAAGTCTAGAGAAGAGAAGGATACGAATTTGGAATATCTTGATTGTAGCAATTAGGACTTAGAGGAGACCAGTTTGATATCAAAATGAACGACAGCAGAATATGATTTTAATGTTCTCTCATCTTCTGTAGCCATAGTGACACTCAGGTTCTGTATGTACATAGAGGAATATTGGTGATTAGGAGTATCTGAAATGAGTGTCCTTTCTTGATGATCAAGGTAAATGGAAGTTAATTTCCATGGAAGTGATGAGGCGAGTGCCGATTTGCACTGCTGTTGCTGAGGGGTGAATGTGGTGCGTTCTTTCAAATAGATCGTCAGGTCTGATGAGTCTTATTTGACTTGTTTGCTGTACAAATTGCTCATCTTTCATTTGATCTTGAATAAAATCTTTTACGTATAATGGTAGTTCGTATATTTTACAGCAAATACTTCTCTTAGAAGAAACCACTTAGAATTTTCAGCCTTTGCATAAACAAAATTAGATCAGTGCTGAAGCAAAGTTATATTCCCACATCAGTGACTTTGCAGCTCCCGCTTACCCATTACAGTTTCGATTTCTTTCATCATCTCCTCTTCCACTGTGGGGTGCTCTGCAATCAGGATTAGCATAAAGAACAGAGTCACAGACAGAGTATCAGGAGCAGCAATCATCATCTCCAGCACACACTGATTTACATTCTCGGCAGTCAGATCCCCTCTGTTCTGAAAAAAAAATCAAAATTTTGGGGAAGATGTTGATTGCTGATGCCAACCAAGTTCCCATAGCAGTAGAATGGGAAAGACCTAGAATATCCGCTTCAAACAGAAGTAAAAATCTTGACAATCTTTCTATCTCATGCTATAAATAGCATTTATTTTTTGTCTTTTGGAGAAAAACAGTAAACTCATGTTTTGATGGGTGTGTATTATCTTGCAGAAAGGCAAGAGTTTGTTCTTAACTCAAACTTTTATTGACTTATTGCCTTTCCTCACGGTTTGTGAGGTGTCAGATTGTAAAAGGCGGGATTTACGTAGCATTTGAAGCCTTTGCAAACAAAAGGCAGTGTATCAAAATAAAACACAGGGGTTAGAGGAAGACTGGAGGATGTTCAGGAATAGATGCAGGAGTTCTAAGGAGTTTAAGCCATGAAAAAGAAAAAATTGAACAAGCACCTGTTCCTGAAAATGCAGCTCTTTAATGTTTGAGTCACTGTTAGGGACGTCGCAGAACCATTTAATTCACACCCCTTTAGGATGACATAGCTTTCAGAGACATGAAGTTCATCGCAAACAAAGCCTGTGGTGTTACAGGGGGATGTCATAAAAATCAGTGTGGCTGTGTTTTGAGTACATTGCCAATACCTGTGCAAAAATCAGCTGGGATGCAAAATCCATGTGTTCATCCAGCTTTTCAACAGTGGAAAGCTTTTGGCGTTTCTGTTCTATTAAGATTTCCATTGCTCCTTTCAGATCCTTGCTGAAAACAGATGAAATCCAACATGTTGATAATTACCTGCAGACTTTTAGTATATGCCAGGATACGATTCGAAACATAGAGACTGCAGCAATGAAAGCATCTAAGAATGGCAGAAATGGTTTTAGTAACGGGATTGCTTTTGAACCATCAGTATTTGGCTGCAGGGACTGTCTGGTAATAACTGGGCCACCGCAGGTAGCCACTGTTAGAATCACAGGATAAAGCACTAATCAGTGTCATAAAACTGGCGAGGAAATGTTGGAGGAGGTAAATCTTGTGTCTGGTTCATAAAAGTCAATCACTTTGAACCTCCATCTTTCCCTGAAAGATGCTCTTTTGCATAGCACTATCAAGACAGTTTCTTCATTCCTTCATAAGCAGTAGTTTCTCTTACTAGATGGAGTCCAAATAAAAAAATGAACGAACTGATGGCCAGTTCTTTTTATAGCCAGTCCTCTTTTGGCAGAGGACAGCAAATGAGATCATAAAAATAGAAGAGATATTTGTATTTTTGCAAAGGAGAAGATGGCAAAATGTGTTTGTTCCTTATTTAGGGGAAAAAAACGCCCGCTTAAATGGATTATCATGCTGAGCACTAGGTTTTAACTTGAAAATGAGTTGTTGACTCAGAAATGCACATTGAGGGAACCAAAAAATTGAATTATGCTCAGAGGTTAGCTCTTCTAAGAAGGTACTGGGACTGTAGCTGTGTTTTCTTGTTTCGATGAGCTTTAGCCTGCTATTCGACTGTCCTCGACTAGATAGCAAATGTAACTTCACCCAATAGATGACTCTCTTCTGCCTGTTTGAACTGCACTGGTGATTTAAATTTACTTTGATATGTGAGCTGGCATTAACTAATATTTTGCTGAATAAACCAGGACTAAATAGACAAGGGCTTTAACTCATCCCCTGAGATCAGCCGCTTGTAGCATCAGTGGCAATCTTGACCTGTTGCTGTTTCGGGCCTGCAGGTAGGGGACTTCAGCCGGGCACCTTTGCAAGTGCCACAATTTATTTTCTAAAAGGCAGAGGAAAACTTAAAGGAAGATCTCTTTTGTAGAAAGAAAGAATCTTATGCAAATGATTAGAAGTGTAGATACTTACACGGCCTCTTCATATTTCTTGCACAGCCAAGAAATCTTGAAAAAGATGTCGGGCTTTAACAAAAGTGCTTGCCAAGCATCGAAGTAGTTTTGAATCTTAAGTACAATGGCATGTTCTGAAAAGAAACATTAACAAAAAGCATTATAAAATATAAAACTCACTAGTCAAATAACACAAATCTTCCAAAAAATTTCTATTCCAGCTAGGTTCATGGGTATTTAATAAACAAATGATGAATGGTGCAGTGGTGGTAGACAGCATTAGAAAACATCTGTAGCGCGCTGAGGAGAAGGTTACGTATCTTTGTAAAAACTCCTGGTAGCTAGCTAGAAGGGAATAGTGGTGTGTCAACCAGAGCCAAATAGTCTCCCACAGGAGAACCAGAGCAGAACTCTTGCAGCATATTGAAATGGGATAACGTAGATATAATGATGATGTTATTTCTCTCATATGGTTTTGAGGATGAAGAAATCACAGAAGACATAAACTGTCAGGTCAGCTTTTCAAGGTGATCGTTTAGTTTGGCAGAATTATTTCTGATTCTTACATGCATATAAAATTGGGATTGTACCATCTCAGTCCATAAAAATATCTTTAAATAGCACTATTAAAACAAGTGTGGCATGCTGATGTATATTTTTGGTCATATAAAATTATCTTTAATGACTAAAATCACTCATAAATCAATTTCAGTTATATGGTGATATAAGGATCTGTTCGTGCTCTGTTTTCTGAAGCAAAACTGCTGAGTGATGTCAAGGAGTTTTCCTTGAACAGGCACTTCAGATCTATGACAAGGCATAAAAATGAAGCTGTTAGTACCATCCAAAGGGATCCCGAGAAAAAGCTTGTTAGATGTGTCAAGCATGATCCGTCTCATAAGATTCAAGACATTGATGTTTCCTACTTCAGTGGTTACTTCCTCTAGTTTGTCCAGGTGATCAACTGTTGATTCCACACAAATTGCTATCATACGCACGAGACCAGGACCGGACAGAGCTGAAATATATGTGCAAAACAATCAAAAGATTGGTAAACTTTCATGCCTTATTTATAACTTACCAATTGGCGATAATAGTGTCAATAAAATGGAAAAATTGTCATGTGACTGACAGGTATGAACTTGTTCCGAAGCTTACTGCTTTATCATCTTTTGAAAGAAGAAAGTAAGCATTTTGAGTTAAAACGGTGGTCAACGGAAAGCCCCAACTTCCTTTTCCTTCAGCCGCTGTGTGTCTCCGGCTCACGTTTTACACTAGGTTCATGTCACGTTCAGGAAGGGTGCTCGGCATCACCTGTGCTACCTTTCTCTGGGGGAGGGTATCCGTATCCTCATCTGCGTTACAGGCACTGGGGATGTCCTGGCTCGTTTGCTGGCAGTGACACTGAGCGGGGAATTACTGCGTTGAAGAATTCAAAAGCGGTGGTCAGTTCTGCTGCTGTGTAATGCAGTGAGATTTTCATAGGCTTCAGCTGGAATGGGCTCGGGTAATTTTAGAATTACTTGCTCCAAGTACTCTATTTAAACTACTCTTCTGTATGTGAATTGCTGTGATCGCCTCAAGGACATAATTTTTTCGAATATAAGTTGAGAGGATTGTATGTTTGTGAGAAGACAGGAGGTCTGTGTTGTAAATTGAGAGAACTTGTAGTCTATGAATAAGTAGAAAAATATTTTTTTTCCTGTCTTCTTCAACTAGTACAAAGTTGCTGATATTTTTCAGTAGGAAAAGTATATGGGAAAGGCCAAACTGTCATATAGGACGATATCATATTGACAGCATGTAGATATATGGACAAAATAATACAGAAAATTTAAACCAACAGATAATTTCTTTCAGGTTTTACTTTGCTTTTCTTTAATTTCCCCATTCTGCAATCGCTGTCATAAACTACTTCAGTTTCGGGTGGTGAGAATCTGCAAGGTGTAGCTTGCAGAGCAAGTGTGGCAGTTTTATTAGGAAGGCTGTAAGATCATTGGAAGTAGCTAATTCTAGCAATATGCAAATACTGAAAATTTTCAGTTTGTGGAAAGAAGTGGAATCAGAAAATTGCAGACTCATAAAATAGTAACACTGGAATTTATGTAATTTTCTATTTCATTTCAACCTAGTGACGTTAAATACTTCAATCTTTTTCTTTGTTACGACACTAATTCCTACTATGTTGAAGGGATCCTCTTAATTTTGAAACTAAACCACTATTTTTTTCTATTAGAACAAGACAGAAATGGCTTTTAACTCCGTGGAGCCTGAGATAGGAACAGCCAGCTACGTTTACAGAAGTGCCACTTGAGCTAATGTGAATGCTGGACTTGAAACATAAAAACCACGTCGAAACATGGCTTGTGGGCATCATTCGGTTTTGCTTTAACTGGATGAAATTAAGAATCTGCAAAGCTACTTCAGGACCATTTCCAATAGCACACCAAGCGTGAAAGAATGCATAAAATAAAACAATCCGTTGGGATATATAAAGAGAACTGATTTCTGTAGCTTTAGGTATGAAAAGGACAAGGAGCATTCCAGAAAAGATACTGTGTGCTCCAGCGAGGTGGTGTATTGACGCGCACTGATTTACCTTTGGTGAAAAAGGGTCGGATTTCTTTCCAGTGGGCTGGGTTGTTGTTAAATATGATTCCATTTTCATACATGCCAATGCACTGTAACCCAAGCTTGCTCCCAAATCGAGAAACATAATGCCAGTGTTTCATTACGTGGAACACACTTGAGGATCTGGAAAAGAAAGAGAGGGAGAAAAGAGCCCCAAACAAAAATATCGTTTCATAGATAGTACGCAGAACTTTCATTGTGGTATTTTATAGTTGTTCTGAAGTGCTGACTTGCATTCTCCGTTTAGCAGGAAGTATAATGCTTAACTTTAAATGTTATTCCTTTTATATAGTTAAAAATCTTGATGATAAACACCTTCAAAATATATATTGGAGCAACAAGGTAATTGTGTTCAGATTTAAAATCATTTCTAAGTTCAAACGCAAATGCTTACCAAAAAATTAAATCTGAATAGTGTGAATACACAGAAACATGTAGATGTATAAGATACACTCCAGCAATGACCAGTGTTAGATATGTCAGTAGAGAAGGTATAAAATATCTGACAGTTGATAACTTCATCGTGATGTGTATTAAATTACAGCTATCCTTTTGTAGCTGTTTGGTCATTCCCACACACATGCAGAAAGCATAAATGTACACGCAACGCTTAAATATGCAGCATCATAATATGATGATATTTGTGGGATAAATATTCCTGAAAAGACACGTTAGGGAAGTACATGGTATGTATGATTCTATTTACAGTTGACGAGGTTTATTTATACCTGCTGGCAAACAGGCTGTGACCAGCGTTATGGCTTTGAGGTACCCTCTCCTTCAGAGGGAGCTAGCATTTTAGAAATGTTGCCATGATAAAAACCTGGTTAAATGAAATCCGACAAAGAGAAAGAAAATCGGATCAGAGATTGAAATGAAATAATACGCGACTTTCTTTACCGTGTAGCGTACTCTATGGATCAAATCCCACACTTCTTACATGAGTGTAGTTCATTTTTTCATTCAGGCAAAATGAATGGGACTTTTGCTATTGAATTTATCAGTGATGGGTTTTCACCAGTTTTGCACAGCCAGAGGTAAAGTTAACAGAGGTAAAGTGAGATGCAGTATGGTACAAATATACAAACATGGATTAAGGGTTGGAGTAAAACCAGGGAGGAGTGTGTCTGCAGGTCCAGCCTTCCAAGGAACTCAGCATATGCCTTCTTTCTTAGAGTTCCCCACATCTGCTTTCTTTTCTAACTTCCTTAAATTTTTTTTGCATGTCAAAGAACATCATCTGTATTTTCGTGAAAAGATGGTGTTGAATTATGACAGCTATCTCCAGGAATGGAAAGGTGCAGGAGTCTCGTTTTGCTTCCTTCCATTCCACACATCTACACAGGAGACACATAATAATGTTTTATGGAAGGATTTTGACATATGACCTTGTATAAGCAGATTTTCCTTATGAAATTATTTAACAAAGTCCTCCAAAAGAACATTTGTTGTAACCGAGACTGCAAGTCCTCTCTGTGCGTTAGCACCTCCGTGTGGTTAGATTTGATGGTAAAACTTCAGGTGACGTGGGTGGAAATAGGATACTTTTACAGAATTCAGGTTATGTTTAGTTTCGCAGTGAATTTATGATCCACTAGAAACTTCATTCAACATTATTGGTTTTTTTTTAAAAAAGTTAAATACTAGTTCACTATGTACAGTCAATGCTTGTAAGCCAAAAATGTCTGAAGAAAAGCTGTGCATCGCCTGTAAAGTCTGACGCAGCTGTGGCATTGTTTATCAGCACTCCTGATTTGCTTCTGGTAAATTAGTAGTACGGAAAGTGGAAGACAGCTGTAAGAGTTCACAGCATTTTACATTGTCAGAACATCATAGCTGATATTTGCAACACCTATGCAGGACAGGAATTAAATAGTCCTCCTGTCATAATCGCCTCTTTTTACAGAGATAAAACCAGAGGTGAGGCTGACTTGCTTTACATGGCAAAGTCTGCGATAGTCCTCTGGACTACTTTGTCTTTCAAAAGCTTTAACATCATGAAAGCTAAGTGTGGGTTGATTGATACTGCTAATAAAAAGGCTGTGATCCTTTATCAGTTGCACATGGTAAACCTCTTACTACTTTTTTTTTTTATGGCATAACTCATGAGCATTCAGAAGAGCCAGTGTAAGAAGAAAGCAGCAATTCACTGGAGCTGAAAAAGCAATAGACTGTGGGTTAGCATTGTGTGTAACACTGTGTATAATCGCTCTGTGAGTAATCCCATTACTTGGAGGGGAATTACTCATAATCCTGTAACGCTGCATTTGCTTAATTACCTTGCTGAATTGGAGCCATAATCTTCAAGCATTACTCCCATTTTAAGGAGAAGTTTAAGAACACAGGAAAATAAATTTGGCTTAACCCTACATTGCAGTCAGTCTAGGTTCCTGTACAGTATGTAATCCTGATGTTAAATGGAATAGTCAGAGATAGTAAGCATTGCTTAGGATTGAACCACAGCGCTTAAGCTTGCTTGCCATGAAGAAAACGAGAGAATTCACCTAGATTTCATCAGCAGAGTCTTTTAAGAAACAAAAGATTAGAAAAAGGTCTATGAATATCAGGAAGTAGAAGGTTTATGTTAGGATAATTGTTGAAAATAACAACTGAAATTCTACTTCAGAAAAAAAAGTAGCAAAGAGATTATAAAAATATGAAAAAGCTCTTTGTACTATTAAGGATAGAAAATAGCGATTTACTTGCTAATTATAAATGTTTCTTCACCGCTGATCCAAACTCTCACAAATTCTCCATAGGTCTTATTGTAGTAGTTGCAGGCGTTACCTACTCCCATCCAGAGAAATCGCCCGTGTGAAATGAGGGGGCCGATGCCCATGCAGTATCCTGGCCCTAAGAAATAGGGTAAGAAAAGTTCGGTCTCAGCAGTGCCCCTGACAAGAATAGACCTTTGAGCATCACGCTTTTGAAAGGAGCTTTTTAACATGACAGTCAAGGTCTGCAAATTCTTTGAATCACTTTGGCTGAATTTGTTGAAGTGTCATAGTAACACCTATAAAAGTCAAAATCCTTTTGATGTAATTAAATGTAATTAGTTACGTTTCTTTTAAAGTCATTAATACTAGAATGAGAAAACAGGTATTTAAAGGAAAAATTACTTTATTGCTGTAAAATTAAGAAAACATGCTTAAGTAGAAGCTAAGGATGGATTAATAAGCATTTAGACAATAAATTTCTGAACTAAATCCTTTCACTGTAACCCAGCTCCAAATTGCCCTCTTAGAATGGAAAGGAGCAAGTGGAGAGAGCAGGAGAGAATTTACCTTTTAAAAGGACGTGCCCTGCTTCAAGAAAAGCTAATTTTGCCCCTTTTGTCTGTAAGTCTTTAACTCCATAAACCAAAACAAATGAAGTACTTACAAAACTTTCGTAAGCCATTTAAAAATTTAAAAGTTGCTTTTGGCTCCAGTGTTTACAAATAGGAACTGCAAGACCCCAGATTATTTAAACACCTATAAACTTAAAGCATATTAATTTAATGCTCTCTCTGTGTCGATCCAATCAGGTATCAGACAGAAAGCATAGAGTCCTGTGAACGCTTCCCCCCGTTCTCACTTCTGCGGTTTCAGCATGCTAAGGGGTGTTTGGCGAGGTGCTGCCGCATTGGTTTAGGATTATTCCTGTCAGGCACCGTTACGGGATGTGCACACCCTTCTCATTCGTGCAGTAGCTCGTTGCCTTGCATCTCCTGACAAACAGGCTGAAGCAGCGATGTAAAGCCCCCAAAACGTTACCAGAGGAATTCTCTGAAGGGGAAACTGATGTTCTCTTCTGGGGGGTCTTCAGTGCCAAACATGGAGAAGGAAACTGGTAATCTACGAAAATTTGACTAATTTCCTAGATAACAGTTTGTTTCTATTAAAGACTATTTAGAAAGCTTTAAACTTAAACCATGTAAAAAGTAGTTATAATGTACGAGAAGATCATCTAGATTTAAACCATCTAGAATTTGTAAAATGGTCTAGCGTATACATAATAAATCAGAAACCTAAATGTTGAATGTTTCTATAGCCAAGCCAGGTTTACTGTGGAGGTTCTGAGGTGAGGGCGAGCCCGATCTCTTTCACCAGTTAATTTGAAAAGCTGTATTGTTTAAACTGACTGTTAGTAAATTTTTGCTGGCGTACAATCGCTATTCTGCATTTCTTTCTCGCTGAAGTCTGAAAAACAAATAAAATACTCTGACAGCTTTATAGGTGATACTGTAGCTAAAGGTGATTTACCTGGTATTGATGAAGTTTCTTCATGATTCCATATTACAAACAGAAAGCACATGAGGATGAGTATAGGCACGGTAGCCACTGGCATTGTATCGGGGACCAGGCTGGTGATGTTGTAGCGCATTGGATTCAGAGTTTCCAGCACCATCTTTTCCAAGAGACTTGGCTTTGCTTTGAAGAGAATGAAAGGGAAAAGAGAGACAGTTTTTAAAATCTCAGAGATATGTTCAGCTTTAGTTGGTACTTCTCGACCCTTTTATAGGTCTTTTAAACGAGCGAACTGGCTCTTGAGATAGCTTTATTTTATGATGAGAGTGACTCCTGCACTGCTTGCCAGGAGAAGCTACATCACAAGTCAAAACAGACGTGCAGCAGACACTCTTTTTGCTTGGAAACATCAAAGCTTCTCCGACCTTGATGTTGAAGCATAGTTTTGGATACTTAGGCTGACAGACCTCTTATCTGTGATATTGCCTTGGCTGGCTAATACCGAGGTTTACTCCTTGCAGATTTCTAACCAAAACACAAGAAATTAAACTTCCAGCACATGTGGAAGCATCAAATGAGTTCACTGTAAGCTTTTATCTCTGTTACTTAGCCTTTTTCCTTCCTGTGTGCTTGTATTGCCAGAGTCCTTGAATTCCAGAATAACTACAGTAGATTTTCATGATGAAGACAGCGTATCCCGGGTTTTTGATAGAAATAATGTATTATGGGGTTTTTTGTTGTCAGCCTTTGCATGTAAAACAATGTACTGCATTCCTTTACGGTGGTTCTGATAAATACTTTTGAAAAATATAGTTTATGCCTTAACGAACAGGATCATGGATTATTTGTACCGTATTTTTCCTGAGACGGTAACCAGCACTTGGCACAGGACAGAAAAACCGATCAGATGGATAGGTCTGTTATGCATAGGAGGAGTGGAAGGATCCCTTCAAAGCTGCTTAGCACGTTTTTAACTTAAATCATAATATATGAGAGGTGATTATATCTTAGAGATCATTCTATGAGAACTCACATAACCACAGAAAGATACCGCTTGCATCTGCACAGTAGTTTATTAATAAAACAACCTTCTTAATTCTGCTCTGACAATAATTAAGAATAAATTTGCTTTGATCCTTCCTGCAACAATATTTCAAAATTGAAGGATGCATTTACTTAATAGGAAACTTTTTGTCGCAGTGGTCCCACATTGCAGAAGAAAGGGCAGCTGTGGCAGTGCAACCCCCTGACCCCGAGCACGGAGCTTGCACAAGACAGGCCCTGCAGCAGCACCTGATAAGCGTCAGGATCTACCTCCCCTCCCTCCCACCAGGGCTATTGGTGCCTTGGAGTCAAGGTTCCCTTAGCTGCCTGCTGCCTGTGTTCTCCTGAAAAGCAAACGCTCGACTAGGGGATGAATGGAGCCCTGCCGGAGAACGGCTTTTGAGTTGGTTCTTCTCGAGCAGCAGGTGTCACTAGGTGAGAGATTCTCCCTTTCTATCAGTGAGCTGGGCACGTTTTGGGTCATTCTTCCTTAGAATAGATTCCTTAGTGTTCATAAACGTGCTGTGCCGTGATAATTCCCAACTGACCTCCGAACCTGTACAGTTGCAGTGCCAGGCAAATTTGTTTGCACTAAATCCACGTTTTTCGGAGAGCTGCTGCTGTCTGGTTTGTGGGTGCCTCCGTGACAGCAGCTTACTTAGTAGTGACTGTCGGTGCTATGGTTGTGTTAAACTACGCTGGGAATATGATGGACGTTTTTTAGACAGTAAGAAGATCGGTGTTCATGGTGGAAGTAGATGATGTACAGAGTACAGGCAAAACCCTGGGAAAGGGAGGAGGCAGCGGCTCAGAACCTTGCAGATGCATGCAGTGCTGCCGGGTTTTGGACGGCTGCTACGCAAGGCTTCGGGCACTGCTGTGGTCCAAAAGGTCTGTGTGCCAGGTGACCCCTGAGACACGTGCAGGCTGTTCCAACAGCAGTTCCGAGAGTGCCCGTGTACGTACCACGCCCTGTACGCGTTCAGCTGTTGTACTGCTTTGCGTGTTGTAAAAAAAAGGTTTTGTAATCACAAGCATTTTTTATCAAGTGATGGTATTTATTAGTTTCACTAATGTGCTGTTGCACACTGATGATGTTTGGTCAGTACAAATAAAATTTAAATTTTAGTTGAGTACTTCTCATTACCACAGCAAAAGCATGCCTGCAGTTACGTGTTCGTGAATACTTCTATTAGTTTCAGTCCCTTTCACCGTATAAGCTTGCAGCATTACAGAAGGAAATATCTACACTTAGGGCATAGTTTCACTTTTTCGTTTGTTGCTTTCTCTCTGGACCTGGATGAACTTTATCTTTGTACTCCATTGCCATAGACTGGCTCTGATGTTCATTGTGTTTTGCCAGGTTTTTTTTGTTGTTTTTTTGGGTTTCTTTTTTCCCATCTCCAAGACATTCTGATGTGTCTGTACAGTAGTTTCTCTGCCTCGTGTTTCCTCTGAAGAGGATTATGTAGGTGTTTATGCATTTGGGTGGTGTGATATAACACACCTATGTGTACAGATGTGTAGCCGTGAATAATACATCCTCAGGTTAAGCCCTGCTAGGGTTCAAATGTGGATGTCTGTAAGGCTTGTATCCATGAGAAGAATCACTCCTAATAGAAACTCAGCCAAATAAATTTTGTTGGTCACTGAATAGACAGGAAAAGTTTAGAAATGAAGCAGAGCTAGAGTGCCCATTGTGCATGAAAGCAGCTTGTTCATTTTATCTCAATCTTCTGTAGATAATTTTCCTTTCCTTGCAGCTGTTTGAGGTACATGTCTGATCAGAGGCATTTGTTGGTCTGATTGTTATGTATATGATGAAGGGGGACAGGGCAAAAAAGCTTTTAAAATCAATTAGTGGGAGGAAGGAGATGTAAGAAAGTGCTTTTGTGATGAAATTGATGGGTGCGCACAGGCTGCCTGACCTGACAGGTGTGGATCTTAACAGCTGGGAGAACATCTGCCAGCAGAGGGCCTTTTAGATTACTGATCTTTAAGTCTGAAGTCTGACTGTAAAGCTCTGTGAGAAAATTCTATGTTGTGTTAAACGTTTTCTTGCAAGGGGTGACATGATGAGTGATGACAGGGTCCACAGCAAAGAGGAAAAAGTCCCTGTCTCTAAAGGACAGCTGTGCCGACCCCTTTTATCTAAGTTAGAGCTTTGTGCTTAATGACCGTGTCAGTAAAAGAGTAAATTATACATCATATTACAGAACTGAGGCTGAAAATTTCTGATAATTTTGAGAAGGAGCTCATAAAACTGCCTGAAAACTCTTGAAGAACAATTCTTGAGTTTTGTAATTCAATATTGGCAGTATCTGAAACAACTGACCTAGACTTGATGAAATAGTTTTGAAAAATAAAATTTTAAACTCATTAAATAAACAGAAAAATAATTCTATCGGCTTATATCACCCCAGCAAGTCTCATCCGGATAAAATGTTGTAGCTTTCCTTTCTTTCTAGAAAATGATTCTACATATTGCCTGCTTTCACTCAATTAAGATTGATTTTAAAAGGTTTTAAAAGTTCAGCCTTCGACATGTAAGTATGTAGATAGCTTTTGTTGTGCATTTCACAGCTAGACAGCTGATGTCTAGCTGGGGCAGCGAGATTTTCTAGCACTTACTCTGTGGATGCTGCGTGAAGGCGCAGGAGGCCGGTGGCTCGTGGTGTCTGCACTGGTGTTTTAATTTGTACCAGAGGCGTGCTTTGATACCAGACCTTCAGATTATTCCCGTTCCCATGCTTCAGTACATGTCACAGAGCAATCTCAGAGGATGCAAACTCTGTGGTCTTTTTCGATGACAATAAATCAGGTAAGGTACTCCAAAGCTGTCGCTCATGACCACCCGCTTTTAATGGGGATTCAAGTGACAAACCCTCTTTAGATCCACATTGAAGTGAACAATTCCATGAAATGTACCTAGCGTAGGGAGTGGATCATCACCAACTATTTTGTTTTACAGATCTGCTCCTGTTGTACCACAACTTTGCCAGTGTTGATATAGCCCCAAAAGACCAATTTACTTTTGAACAAAATATTTGGTTTTCATTAGCTTTAGGACCATAATGATCTTGCTGTTCTTGCGTTATAGCACCTAACATAGGCTGAGAACTGTCTCTGAATCTTAACTGCCTGTCTGATCTCTTTAACAGAGACCTCCATCATGCCGATGGAGTTCCTGCGAGTATTTTGACACTGAATGAGAAGTCATAGGTGGAGCTACTCTAAAAGTAGTTTCATTTGCGTGGCACCTGTTGTAAGAACGATTGAAAAGAATCTACTTTTTTTGTTACATGGTTGTATTCCTTTGAAAGAATTAGTTCATGTGAAGCGGATAATCATCACCAGGTGTACAGATAGGGCACACAAGCCTTAGCACAGGGACTGTTGTGTTGCCTTGAAAGTCTGTGGGTTTTGAAGTTGAGAACATGGCAAAAGACTTTAGACTTGAGAGTGCTTACCATTCCTTGTAACCGAGCTGTAAAATGGTTCTGTAAGCTTCAGGCTGCATGTTTATTTAGCGTAACCCTGGAAAACGCTTCCTGATATTCTGTGGTCTTGTAGAATAATCCTGTACCACTTCCTTCTATGAAATCTAATCTAAATGACACTTACGAATTTATCTGTGGTTTAGACTAGAGGAGGAGGAAGAGAGAAAGAAGAGGTGACAGCTTTCAGCAGAAGCTTGGAAATGGGAATTTAATCAAGTTCATCCTGGGAATCTTAAGGGGCTCTTGACAAGTAAAGGAGGAGACAGGAGCCTAACGTTGTGTCAGAGGGCAAGTGAGACAGAAATGCAGAATATATGCATGATTTTGTGGTATTGGAGACTTTGTGGTATACATTTGTGCTGTGAGGTAAGAAAGATCGTTCCATTTGATGTCCCTGGTATTATTTGGAATTGTGGTTTTCTTAGTTTTAGCCTTCTCATGATAGTGTTACCTTGTTTCACAGAGGAATAGGATCTATCCCTAGAGCAAGTTTCTTCAGGTTTTTAAGTTCTGTCAGGTGCCCTCAGTATAACTTAAAATGTGCTGCTGCTTATTCATTATATGTTAGTGGTGGCCACCAGTGGCTCATGCACAAATGTTAACAGTACTTGGCTTTTCTTATCTGCCTCAATGGGCACAACTCAATTTCTTGTCACCCCTCCTACTCGAAGAGTACCACAGGTTTGCAAGGTGCAGAGCAGGTTGGAGTTGCAGTACTGTTGTAAATGCTGACACTCCTGTTGTCTGGAGTCGGTCTGTTCAGTTGGTTTTCTGAGCACCAGCTGATACTAGCATGTGTCTGCAACTTAACTGATCAATGCAGATTAACAGGGAAACAAATATAGGGAAAATCCTTCTATGAATGTAGGACTCTGTTTGAATATTACTATTTGTTTGGATAACTGTAAAGGTAATGCCTCTTTTCTGTGCTTTTACATGGTGGGCACAACCTTAATTTTGTGAGCTTTACCATCTTTGTGCCTGTCATTCCAGGTCATCTACTGAGATACCTTCTGGGTTAAATCGGAAGTCGTTAGGTATCAAACACACACATTCAGGTATCATGGAGAGGCCATGTGTAGCCGCTGTAACGAGCATGGAGCTGTAATTTCTGTGGGTTGATACTCAAATTGGTATCCTACAGGCTGCCCTTCTCCTTGTGGTTTATGTAAATGATTTTTCTGGTACAACGGAGCTGTAAGTCCTGCCTTTAAACATTCCAAAGAAGTTTGTGGATCTTTTTAGAGTTCCTCAATGCTAAAGATCCGATGTTGCTGACATAACCAAGTACTGCCTGAGATGATAAATTACTGCTGAAATGGCTAGATGAGCCTTTTATGCTGCTATTACCTATGGAGCTTGGTGACCTTCCGAAATAAAGTACTTAACATACACTGACACATTGGTTTGGATGTTGTCTTTGGGACTGGCCAGTGAAAGTTCTGATATTCCAAAAGTCTTGATTCAAAAGTATCTTTCTAGATATTGCCAGTTACTTCAGATGTCTAAATTTGTCTTCAGAGGATGAATAGTGACATCCTGAAAAACCACTTTCCGCTAGAGTGCTAAGCCTTCAGAATAACTAGTGAGTTGCAAAACCCATGATTGCCTACAGGGAACAAGACCGGGAGCAATAACCTGCGCTGTGTAACTAAGAATTTTGTAGTTATCTCCCTGTTTCTGTCCGCCTCATTTTCTTGTAGCTATTTATGCAACATGGGTGTGTGAGGCAAGGTACACTATGTGCTTCCAAAGGACTGTACAATGAAGGATTCTGCTTTCTGAAAAATCTGTAATTATATGGTGAGTTTTCTTTCAGAAGAATAAAATTAGGATTTGGACTATGTGCTCATCCAAGGTTTTAATTGCAGTCTGATGTATGATTTGGAAAAATAACTTGCCAGTTTTAGTACCTTTCACAAAAGGTCTCGTTGCTTAGGAACCAACATAATGTCTATGAAAAGTACTATCCACATTAGATGGTAAAAGGGTTTCATCTGAAACATACACCTCCTAAAGCGCAAGAGGCACATCACTGCTTAGAAGCCCTCAGAAAGGGCTATGGAGACAGGCAGACTTCTGCAGCTGCGCCAGAATTGTTTCACTGCCTGTCTCAAAGTTTCCTTACAACGCCATAAGCTCTAATTAACTCAAAAGTAACCAGGAAATGAGTTACAGACAGCTGAAATGGCTCTCTAACACGTTTTATCACAACTCCTTGTTATGGTTATGGCAAAGCTCACCTATATGAGGAGCGTTTTCTGTACATAGCTGCTATCGCTACTGGGTGCGTGGGTTTTTATGATTCGCAGATAGAAGGCAGCTCTCTTGCCATGATTATATCTCTGCTGTACTACTTTTATTACTAGCAAATGCTTTGACTAACTTAAAAAGTTAGTTGACACAGAAGGGACCACTCTGTAAGAAAAGTAACTTAAATTTTTTACTTCTTTCCTGTCTATAACTACCAAGTAGTTTATCAATGTGTTAATTAATCCTGAAGAAAATTTATCTGGGTATTTGAAAAAACAAGACTAAGGAAGAATGCATGACTATTCTCAAACCATTCTTCTTGCAAATTACTTTATTAAGTAATGATTAACTAAGACGAGTAGATTAAAGAAAAATAGCACTTTTCCACGGCATGTGCCAACTGAGGGAGATCAAGCTATGACAGAACAAACAAATTCTCTGGGTCAGTTCCAGACCTGTTCTACCTGTTGACCTTTTTTTAACCTCACTCAGTCCATATTTTTTCTGCTGTTGACAATGATGCTTGAAAATGTCTGTATTCACTCACTCCAACTAATTCTACGTTGCTGTGCATCATCAACAGCTGGCAGTGCCTGTTGGTGCTATATGTTCTACCGTAACGTTGTCGTGATACACATCTTTGCATGAAACACGGTGAAGGGAACAAAATGCACTTTAGAGCAGATAGACTGAAATCGGAGAACCACAGAAACACTGAACAGGTTTGGGTTTCTAATCAGTGGAGCCTGTGTCCATATGCCCTAAAATCTTCAGTGTTTCTTGGTGTAATATAAACAATTTGAAAGGTTGAATGAAGACTTTCTAAGGATGACTATTTTGCAAGAACACTGTGCAATTTTTTAGAAAAGAAACTTTGTAGCACACTTACAAAGTATATAACAAGTTATTGTTATATTAATACCAAAAATTTGGTTTAAGACCTGCAGGTTCTCTACTAATTTTTTTCTCTATTTAGATAGTGGCAATATACAGTTTACGCAAAGTTAATCACAGTAACTCAGATCAAAGCAGTTCCAGAAGGAATACTTCCCACTCAAACCCCAAACAGACATTTCTGTAAGCTTCTACTGACACCATTTGAAGAAAAATGCTAGAATATGAATTAAAGATTACCTGTGTCCTCCTGTTACGGCTTGATTTTTATCAGGGCAAAGTGCTATCGTTGTTACTGATGTGCTCCTTGTAAAGATCTGAACAGGTTTTCTGGTGATCGCTCTCTGTGGCATCTTTTATGCAGGTGCTTCTTGTTGCTAAGAGATCAGTTGCTTAGAGATGGAAGTTTGCTTTTTGTAATAGATCAGGGGCCATTGCTATTGAAAAGAAAATTTTGTAATTTTACCTTTACAGCTCAATATATCTGCTGCAAAACCGCCAGTGACAGAGATATGCATGCCTAATGGTCGTGAGAATTGTAACTAGAGAGTAAACCAAAAAAGTAAAAAAAGTTTTATAATTCTGTTTGATGGCTCCGAGTCTCAAAGAAAGAGATCTGTCATTTAACTGGATGTGCAACTAGCAGAAATTATATCGATTCTTTGCCTAACATATATAAATGTATTTCCAACAGAAAGGAAGAAAAATACAAAAATTTTATTCTAAACCCGAGATGGTAAGATACAATCCTGCACTGAGACTGGGAAAGTCTTACTGACTATCATATGTATTTTTTAATATCCTGTTTCCTTTATATTGCCCGTTGGTTTGACACCTCTTCAGAATTACTGTGCAAACTGAAGGCTGGTTTCTCTGCTCTGTGATACTTCTCTTTTTTGCCATAACCTTGGGCAGCTTGAACAAACTTAACTTACGAAAATCCAAATGTTTTCAGGAACTGCATGGAGCAATTACAGGAAACATGGAAATAATGACCAAAGATCTATAGGAAAAGGCGGTGATGTAATGAAAAGATGAGACTAACACAGGAGTATGATTAAGGTACTTTTGCCTGTTACTTACTGTTTTGCAACACCAACAGAAGTCTGAATTTTCTCAATTTCTCCTATGGGAAATCCTTCGCTGACTCAGCTGCCTCTTCTACAGACTTACCCCTGTGAGTCCCAAAAGACTGGTTTGTGAAATAGGTCAAAATAATGTTTTTTTTCTTAGTGCTCTCAGGTTTAGAAACACTAGTCACTTGAGTCTGTTTTCAGCAATGCCATGCTACATCCTCTGGCAGGAAGACACTGTGCATCCTTGTCTCACTATCAGGCCACAAGTGTAAAAGATTCCCGTAAAACATTCTTCTTTCTCTGAATTTGCTCAAGGCTTTAGCATTAGCATTTAAAAGGAATAAATAAAACAAATTAGGGCACTTTTAATAAGAAAAGCCATCTAAGGGGTAAAAGCGTCTTGTAGCTAAAGGACTATGACCTCACTTGGAACAAAAGGTATTTAAGTGGCCTGTACAATAGTTCCAGTGATGGAATATTTTTAACTTGGGGACGGATGGAAGACGCCTAGAATTTTCCTGAATGTGAAATCTCTTTTGAGAAGCCTTTCTTAAAGTAAATAAATAATGCAGACAGTTTGGGGAGGATAAGGGCTGAATTCATGCAGAAATGTTTCTGGCATTACTGCAACCTCATTGAAGATACAGAGCTTACACAACAAGAAGCCAACATAATTTCAACCCGAGAACTGAACTCTTGTTCTTTTTCCATGCGGACACACTCTTCCATATCTATTTATTATGCAGAGACTTGTTTTCAGTACAGGCAGAAACGGGCAGAACTTCAGTGAACAATTCCGTTGAGGCCTGTATTTGGACCTGGTCACAATAATGGTTAAAACCCATTGCTCAGTATGTGATGTTCTGCAAGTGATAAAATTACTTTGTCTTATTTCAGAAAGAGTTGACAGCTGTTTTCAATTTTTAAGGCTACCTAAAGTTTTTTGGGGAGGTCATGCATTAATATTTTTTGTTTTTACAAGCCAGCTGTGTGTTTTTACCGCTTGTAGACTAGGGGTTGTTACGTTTTGGAGGAGCTAGATTTTTGGGGCTGCTTTTGGTCCAATTCATGGTATATTTCTTACAGATTGTTCATGTGGGCAAAGTAATATAAATGATCATTTTGGAAGTGCAAGGGTAATTGTTTCACAGATACCAAATTAAGAAAGCTTTATGTAGCAGTTTAAGAAAGCTACCTTAGAAAGCTTCCAGCTCTTTCCCATGATTTGAAACCAGTTTACCGCCTTTAGTGTTGCTTGGGTTTCAGCTGCTAAGCAGAATAACAGCTTGCTCGTTTTCTTGAGTTTTTATGTATTTTTATCAAAAGTCCAACACAGTGTTTGTTACCACTGCAGAAACATCATTGCTTTGGTGTTCTGTCTAGGATATAAAGTTACGATACCTCAAACCCTTGTGTGGATGCAGCTGTCGCTCACTGACTTTGGAGACGACGTAGAGTCTGACGGGTTCTGGGTCAGGCTGTAGTACCGGCGAGTAACAAGGCTGGGGGGAAAATTGCTCTGGGAGCCATTACTTCCGTTATTGCTGAACTGCAAGTAAAACAAATTTTGCCTGAAGTTGGAACCACCGATATCCTTAGATAATCTTTATTATACATGAAAAATGGTAAGAATAAACTGCTGAACTTATTTTTAAAAGCCTCAGAATAAGGACTTCGGTAAAATAAGAGCTTAACATAAGGAATGTGAAACCAAGAGATTTTTTTTTTGTCAGCATGTGTTGCTTGAGGTTTAGGGGAGTAAAGAATGATCTGGCCAGTTTCCCACAGAAACACATTTGGATTTCTTGCTCCATGAGAATTTATTTAATCAAAAGTACTGATTCCTAAATTAAAAAGCTGGTAAAGTTTTTATTGGTTCTCCTCCTTCTGTTAGTGCTATGATATCAAGAATTATATCTTACTTACTGATATAAAGAATTTGCACGAGTTGTAATTCAGGGGCAAGAATCCAGTTGAATTGGTCATGAAGTCACAAAAATGGGTTCAATAATGTGAAAATACTCGTTTATAGATAAACCAGGTTTTGTCTAGACAGACGTCTGTGGGATATAACTTTAAATCAAATATTATTTCCATATACTAGAGAAAATGTATTTAAGTTCTTTCATACCAAAGAATTCCTGGAACTTTGTGTAATGCAACCAGAATGATTGGACTTGTTGTTCACTACAAAGATCCGTGGTTAAATACTACAAATTCTTTAGAGCCTGAGTAGGCATTCACTGAATTAACAAAGTTCTTTTTCATACCATTAAAAATAAGGCAGGTTTTTTCCCTAAATATTTTACAATAGACTTTTGAGGAAAAAGGATGCAAAATGCTCTTCATATTTGAGCAGAAGGGTACACAATCCTGTGGCGACCCTGTGGCAAGTATGATAAAATTGATTAGAGTTCTGTTTTAGTGATAAGGGCTTGAACCTCATCTAGTAACTGTGTAGCAAGAAAATAACTTCAATTAAATCAGTGGAAATGGAATCGCTAGTACAATCATAAGTTATTGTGGAACTAGTAGGATGGAGACAGGAACCTTTCTGAAGCTACAGTAGAACGATAAGAAGGTGACAGGTTGTTTCTCCAGTGTTTGATCAGGGCAAGATGCTAGTCCGTATAAAAATACCAGATTCTGAAGGTCGTGTTCGCGTGCTGCTTGGCTATCAGATTCATGGATTCTTCTGGATTCTTGGATACTTTCAAGAACTTGAGTTATTGGTAACTTGCAATAGTACTTTGTTGTATTTCTCCTTATGGCAGATAAGTGCAAAACAGCTTTTTCTTAACACTAAATGTTATAATACATCTCTATGTTGTAATTTAGAAAAGGCAAAAAAATTAACGGAAGCTTTTGAGGAGAAATGGTATGGTAGGAAAGAGGGAGGGGATGGATAGTTGAAAGATTATGGATTTGTGTGTAGTTACACTCTGAGGTGCCCGTCTACCATTTTTAAAGCATTTTGCTGCAGCACTCATGTAAAAACACGTCTGAAGAATGCGGTAAAAAGTCTCTTTGCACTGATGCGTACACGGGGTATAACGCTGCTGGCTCTGTAGTTATCGTTTTCCCTGTATTGAATACAAAAGGCGATATACTCAGAGGAGCACCAAAAAGACAGAGAAGTTCAGTGGAGGTTCCATTTGAAATGAAGCAGGTTCCATCCTGACTTCGGTGGGAATAGGATAAGGTGTTCCTTTAACTACATGGAGTGGTAATAAGGCAAGGTTCCAGGAAATGGGTTTTGAAGTTTGATTGTTGAGGCTTGACTTATCTCTACCCATTTTTACCCCAAAATCCTCTTTTGCAAATCAAGCATATGCTAGTGGTGTGGATTAATAACTTACCCTTCACACTAATTCATGGTTATCTAGAAAACGATTTCACTTCTCTGCCGTGTTTTCCAAATATACCTCATAGGTTATTATGGTTATTATTCTTTTTTTTTTATTGATCAAAGGGGGTTGTGGGGATGAATTGATATATTGAGCTTTGAGAACCTTGAAGAAAAAAGGAAACAAATAAAAAGGGGAAAAGGAATGTTGAAGAGTTCCATCGCTGTTGCTGTTATTCAGCACTGCTCTGGCCTTTCAAGAGGATTTGAACCTTGTAAGAAAATCAAGCTGTGTTTTTGTGGTGACTCCTCCCAAACTCACTCTTCTCATTTTATCCACATCAGGTTAGTAGAACAGCATTAAAGAACTCTTAACCAAAGTCAGAATGGAAAGAGTTAACAATGTGGAGGGTTTTTTTCTGTTAGTCCACCTGTGTAAGTTCAGATCTTCTTCAGACTGCACTTGTTAATTCAAGAAGTTCTACTTATTTTGAAGATGGGGACAGTGTGTTCTCGTCGCAGGCAAAAGCAGCTGTAATGAAGTATTACAGGAACAGGTCGCAGATGTGCTACCTACAGCTGACTTTGTCTGAAGTATCTGAGCATCTACCAAGTTTCAGCTTGTTAGCTCTTCAACTTGTTTACTTTTTTTTTTCCTTCTCCTGAACTGGTATTGCAGCTGGAGAGAAAAAGGAAGAGGTGTGTGAAGACTTCTTTGTCCTTGAGGTGCAGGAACGAGTGAGGGCTATCTTAGATTTTCTCTATCCCTGGATATAAAGCTAGTTTGAGAGGAGCTCTGTGGCGTGTGTGGCAAGGAGCTTGGAGGCAATCTGTTCCCTTGTCACGGAAAAATGTGCAGGCTGTTCGGAGTACTTTAGGGTGAGTCCTCGGATTGCTGCAGGCTCTTTGACAGCTAAATACTTTTTTTTTTTTTTAATGTAAGCTTTGCTGCTATAGTTGAGTGATTATCTCCGCAAGTCTTGTTCCGCATTCTCCTATGTGATGGTCACAGTCAAAGTGACACAGAACCTGTACTGGAATGCACAGCCACAGAAGCGGAGTGTATTCTATTGAACTTTTAAACCACTTCCCCTGGTTTTTTCTATTTTAATTTCTTTGAAGTAATATGCATGCTAGACAAGTATTTCTAAGAACCTTTGTATTCAAGTTTTTATCATGCTGATTCAACGTTAATTTTCTCTACACTGAAACTGCTTGATTGCCTGAGCAGTTTATGCCAGTAAATTCATTTCTTCTTTTGCACAACATGAAGTTTAAAATAATTCTTCATCACAGAGTAGGAACGTATAAGAGTTGAAAAATCTTTTATTAGAACTTTTATTTCTTACAGTCAACTTTTTCGTTTATAAAACGGTACGCAGGTATATGAGAACACGTATGATTAAAAGCTCATCTGGGTTGCATTAATAGAACTAAGCATATGTCTGTGGGCCCACTGCAAAGGCTGCAGCATCCTCTTCTGTAATACATAGTCTGAGCAAATTTTTCTCAACCTGTTGGCAGGATTCAGGTTCTCTGTGTGTCTTTGAGGGGAACTGCCCAAGGAGATAAGGCATAGTGCTGCTACGTGACTTTCTTCCATTTTTAAGATTTTTCCTTACTTCTGGAGCTTGGCTGTTGCTGCTTGCCTCTTCACATGTTTAAATTGCTAAGCGCTGTTTTTGTTGCTCTAGTTATTCCTACTTGGGCTTGTGAACAATCCTCCTCCCTTCCCTAACTCCTCATCAGTTTATCCTATAGAGAACTAAGGAAGGCTGGGAGTATCTTTGCATTGTAATTCCAGCTTCTTGGCCGGTTTTGAAGGGCAAAGATAAGACTGCAGCTTTGGAGGCTTACCGAGGTGTAGTTTCTTGCTGTTTGGCTGGATAATCACTGTGTGTTGGCCAGGTGCTGGCATAACTCTCCCACTCCTTGGGATCATTCCAGGTGTATGGGAGGAGGCAACGAGTCTAAGGCCCATGGACTTTCATGTTGTTCTGGGGATGACTTCAGCAGCTTGAGTCACTTGCTGTCCGTTGGTGCCACTTTTAGAAAAATGTTCCAGCGAATTTGTAATTTGGCCTTTACAGTGGGTCCAGGAGTAATGTTGTTTATATCACACGTCCCAATGTAATTTCGTTATATCACACAGAATTCTTTCTAATGATCACTTGGATATATTGTGGGATGCGTCAGCATTTCTTTTAACAAATAGGGATGCTTTCCACCAAAAGTTCCAAACAAAAATGTTAGACTTTTGCTAAAAGGAAAGTACAGCCAAACCTGTAGTGCATATAATCCCACCCAGTCAAAGCAGTTCCTCATAAGAGCGCTCACGGAACGGAACAGAACATTTTCAGTGCTGAAGGTGCTGCAGGTGTGTTCTCAGTAGACTTAAAACACTGAATACAATACTCAGGTTTAGCTTGGAAACAAGGTACACAATAATCAAATGAAAATGCTTCCAACCGGTTCTAGTTGTTCTGAATCCTCTAAACAGCTTCTTCAAGTGCTCTTGGTTGTTTTGCTAATGGTCCTGATTTCTGTGTCAAGACAGCCTTGGCTGCACAAGCTCTGAAGTGGACAGGGTTCAGAGAAGCCTCTCTGCACCTACTTTCTAACCATTGTACTGCTTGAAGGAATAGCAGGTTTGCAGAAGCGTTTTTCTGTGCACAGGACTTAGTGCTTCTAAGAGGGTTTTTCAGTAAGTGGGTTTTTTACCATTATATAAGTTTCCCTGTACATCGCTCCAGTTGTGAAGTATTTTGTGACTGGTCAGCTTCCCATAAAATGCTGGGGTTTTTTCCGTTTGTGCTGTTTTGGCAAATACAAGAAGCAAATGTTTTTAAATGGAGGAAAAAAAAATGGAGAAAAATCCATGAACGTTAATGAATCCAACTAAAAGCTGTGTAGAATTTCAGGTTGAAAATTCTCTGTCGAAATAATTTGCTCTGTTTTGAAATACATTGTTCTAAGCTTCTCGGTTACCTTCACCTTTCAAAGGCTGAGAGTCCGTTTTGTAGAAACACACGTTGTGTTCGATGGACTATTACAACTTCACGCTCTACAGCACAGTGCGATAATTGTCATTTTCTGCAGAAGAAGCTGCTGGCAAAACCAAAATAGTTACATGTGATTATGTACCAAAACAGCCCTTCAGTTGTGAGCTCAGAATTCACGAGCTGTGAGGGGATAATCCAGCATGCCCCAGAATACATCCCAAATGCGGTGATCTGTGAAAAATTATTTTTTACTTTAAATTTATGAGGCAAGTATGCTTCATCTGGGTCCTTTCTGATAAGCTATGAAATACAAACAAAACGAAATTTATCATAGCCTGCACAGGTGAGACTTCTGAATCATCTGTAATCATTTTTATTGGCTAGTCCTACAACAAAATGTTAACTTGCCCATTCCAAAACTGCTCACAATTACTGGTGTGTGTACACAAGTAAACGGAATGTGTTTTCTGAAACCCTAGTTATAACAAGCTCAACTCGCACTGAAGAGGCAGTACTGAAGTTTATTCCCCTGAAGATTATGCCTAAGCAGCACGATGGAAACAGTGCCAAGTCCTCTCCGCAGACCCAGCGTCTGGTGGAGCAGTTCCGTTTTAGTACCTGGAACGCTCAGGGTTATTGGCAGTTCTAAGTGAAGCTTTTGTAAACGGTCTCATCACATCACTGCCCGGTGCGGGACTCCGCAGCCGTCCTTACGCTGACTCGAAGGACACACCTTGGCGGCTGCTGGCAGAAGGACGGTGTCAGTTTGGAGCTCTGCCTGTGATAACTCACGCTGCTTTCTACGAAGCGGGAGTTCCTCCGCTGAAGCTGGGTGGCTGAAACCACGGGCTTTGCTGTTCCAGACGGAATGGCTGGTGTATGTAATGAAGAGGACTTCTTCTGCTCCGTATTTTTCTTAATGATTTATATTTTTAAGCTCAGAAGATGCAAGGTCCAGTAGAGCAATAAAATCTAAGTAAATAATTGATCAAAGGCTTGCGTGATAAGCAGTAAAAACCAGGTTAGAGTGTTCTAGCTTATGAATGATCTTTTGCAATGGACAACCAAACCAATCATGGTGGCTTTACTTTGTTGATGTGTTCAGTAATGCTCATCTCTGCTTGCCAGCAGACTCCCTACGTACCGGTAACAGACGCTGATCTCATTCTATGAGACATAAATGATAATAACTCATGCACAAGAGCATCAATTTTAAAATTAGTATCTAAACAGACAAACCAGGCAGCTTTTCCTAGTCAGTTAGTGCAAAAACACTCACCAGCCTTTGAACTGTATAAAAAAATAAATATATTAAAAAATAAAATCCCAGGATCAGCCCACAGTCAGGCTGCATCTGATCTCTGTGGAAGAGTAATGTATTGTGGTGAATCACTCTGGAACTGGCTCTTTTTATCTATTTGTTTGTTTATTAAGTAGCTGACTTGGCTGAGGAGATGTTACAGTTCTTCCTGACTGCAGAACTTGCTTTCCCTAGTAGCTAGAGTGTGGGTAATCCAGCTTTCCCACTGAAGGAACTGTATAAGCATGTTTAATTGCATTGGTATTAAGCCTATCCTAATATTAGTTGTAAAATATATATCTATGTACAGCTAAATAATACACTATATACACTAAATTCTGTGCTCACTTCTGTTATGGAGGAAAGGCTGAAATTTTAAGGATGTGCAAATATTCTCTTTTCTTTTTCCTACTCGAATCTGTGTGTGTGTAAGAAGTGATAAGTAGGACATAATCCAAAAGTAAGTGAAAAATAAAACCAGAAAACACGATCAGGTCTCTTACATGTAAATAGGAATCAATATCTGGTAGAAGTTAAATTCCTATTTCATTTTTTTCATTGTACTTGTCCACACACAGAGATGGGAAGTTTTTTTGCCCTATGGGCAGTTGAGTCAATTCTGAATCAAGGCGATGGTCTGCCCGTTGATATAATTTGGAGTTTTATCATAACTGAGAGTGCAAGTGAACGCCAAAGCAAAACCTCCTCCGTGTTCTCCCTGGTTATAGATACCTGGTCTGGTTTCCTAAAGTCCTTTTCACTGTCACAGATGAACTCCATATCTTCTTTTAGAACAGCCAGCAGGTAACGGCAGGGCTCTCAGCAGACACTCCCTGTCTGAACAGGCAGCGAGGCTGCTGCTTTACCAGTGCAGGACACAGGCACGAGACCTGGGCTGGTGTCAGCTCTGATTTTCTGCATTCTTGGTAATGCTGCTTCAATAAGACAAAAAGTCAGTATCACAACCCGTGGCATATTTTATTTAAACAAACAAGGAAAAGAAAAGCGAAGGGCAGCACGCTCATACTAAAGATTTTATTGAAATATGCACATAAACTAGCTCATGCAGGACCAACGGCAAATTTTCCAAGTGACAGTGCAGAAATAACCACACAGTGATAGAACTGGGGGAACGAAGGAAACAAACAGAAGGGACTTCTCGATCATTATGCAATTCCTTTTTCTTTCTTCAAGAAAAAAACCCTTGGTAAAAGGGAAGCAGTAAAAAAGAACTTGGGAAATTAAAAAGTGTTTCTGAGGGGAAAAGAAGTATTTTTCTTTAGGCCTCTTTGTTGACACACAGATCCAAATCCTGATATAGAATTAAGAACAAATGTGGAAGAGTGTGCAATTGTTTACCATAGTGACAAAACTGTCGAAGAAGGAAAGACAAATTACCGGCTTGTTTCTGAGAATCATAAACTTACTTTGCCGTGATCTCCACTGGAATATTTCCTGCATGACCTGCTCACTGGCTGTGGCATTAGAAAATACAATGGTAGTGCACACGTAAAAATCCACATAAACTGTGTTGCTGTGCCTTTATCCTGTAATTAAATCCCTAGATTATAATTTGTTGTTCAACTTAAAATACATCCATTTTACGTTTTGGTTGTTGAGATGCTGAACTAAGACTGTCCACTGTTACTTAGCTCTCTGGTTCCTCTCTTACGGAAGCCCCGAGTAGCGCAGTAGAGGTTACACAGCAAAAGATGTTGGCTTAAGGCTGAAAGATCATCTGGTAAAAAAGGCTCTAGAGAAGACACGGTGGAGCTCAGCTGCCCAAATATTCTGTTGCTGTTGTCTGTAATGTAAAATTTACCTGCCAAACAAGCTCTTACTGCTCTCAAGAATATTGTTAGATCTGATTCTTAATTCCAGGTTTAAAGGTCCTCTGCACCTGCACAAGGTGTAGACGCTCTGCAGTTTTTTGAGGCTGCAGTCCTGCAGCATCCGGTCTGTCAGGCACATTCAAAAGTCTGACAAAATTATTCTTTTCTTAAAAGTCTTTCTGACCTGATCTACTTGCTTAGAAAATTACTGTTTTTGAGTCATGATGTGTGGCATTTCTTGTCCTTTTATGGTATCTTCAGATCTTTTAATGGGGAGTCAAGGAACGCAAATTCAGACAGTGCAATCTGAGGGGGTTCTTCCCAGACGTGGCCTTTGCCAAATCGCTTGCCTGTTGACGTGGGCTGGAGCTACAATGCCTGTAAAGGAACTAAGTATTCTGCCAGCGTGCCCCCTCCATCCTGAATTCCCGGAACAATTTGAATGTTATGTCATAGCCATGTGCCATTTGGAGATCTGTGCACACTTGCACATTTCCTGCTCTGGAAATTAAGACATACCCAGCTCTGAAATGAGGGTATTGGCACCGTTTTACGCGTGTCCATTCTGTGATTGAGTTATGAATGCATCTTTCCTGAAAAAGATAATCTAGATAATTTATATAAAAACCCTACTTACATTTAAAGTCTAGTCTAATAGTAGAAATCCAGTATATAAGGACTCCATCTCTTGCTGCTTTGCCTGGTTCCTGCGTCTGTTGTGTGATGAGATGAGATTATAAAATCCTTGATACAATGTGAGAAATCTCTGAAGGAGAGGGGCAGTGTTAATGCCGCTCTACTTTATATTCAGCTACTCTTCTTCTGCCAGTCTGGTGTCCTTGGGCCACAGCGACATCCACACTTTCTCCTTGGGCAGATTCCCAGAAAGTAGATGATGTAAGATGCAGACTCCAAATTTTCCCTGTGTTGTTGGAATACCTTTGCCAAAAAATGTTCTTTGTTTTTTTCTGTGCCACTCCCCATAAAGAGACAATTTAGGTTTGATAATAAATATTCAGTATTTAATTCCTGGCTGGAGTTTAGGTGGCTGAGGAGTGTCCTCTTCTTCCTTTGATTCCTTACTGAACTGCAGGATCCTTTGCAAAAAGCAAGGACTGTTTTTCAAGGGTAGCTCTCTGCAGATTTCTCCGCTCCTGTTCATTGTTTTCAGATTCCAACAGCGTTAAGAAAGATGTGACAGAACTGTTGATCTGCTTATCCTTTGTCAGGTGTTTGGATCAGTTGCTTTTATTCCCGTAGTTTGAATTACGAATGGGTGGTTGTAGCCATAGTGTTTGAGTTGTTCCTTTTGACTTTGCTCCTTAAGTCATCTTTATGATTCAGCTTTGATTTTGTGCTAACCCACATGTGTTGGAGGAATTCTGAGCAATTTTCTGGGAAAATAGTCTTCAGCTGCCAGTGCCCTAATGATGCATCTTTAAGGCATCTTGCGCCACGGTAACTGAATGTTCGTTCAAAGACAGTGAAACATCCTGCTGACGCCATTGAGTAGCGCTCTTTGTGCTGCACTATGCAGATATGTATGGGTGTTATTTCGGATTTTAAACAGCGGCTTGGCTTACCTTGTAAGAATCTTTTTTTCAATGGTTCTTAATTTATGATTTATCATTCCAAAATAACAGCTGGTACATCCTTTGTTCTGCATAAACTGATTTATTCTTGCAGCTCTGTATTAAGTAGGAATTTTCTGAAATCAAAGGTACTTCTCAAGGTATGTGTTGCTGATTCCTTAAGGAGCTTTATATCCTTGTGCCACTAAAATACACAGTGGAAGCTTAAAGGGATTGGGGATAGCTCCAGTTTTTCCAGATAGTAATTCCTATTCTTTCCATGCAGAATTGTTATTTGTCTGTAAAGTACTGCTTGAAAGGATGTTACCTGAAGTAATTAAACATTCGTATCATAATTCCACTTATTCCAGTACTGTTCAATCTGTAACTTTTTAATTCTGTTGTTTTGCTAATAATATACATTCATTTAGGGCCTTTCCATTTGCTGGAACTGAATTAATGATTAAGTCTTCCTGCCAAATTATAGCAATGAAAAAATAATTCCGCACAGTTTTATTCCTATTAATACATTTCACTCCAGGTTGATATACAGATCTAATCGCATTACCCTTTCTGCAGTATTCTACAGGAACATCCAGGACTCCTTCTGTGATAAAACTCCAGCTCCTCTGATATAAAATGATCAGAATTATACTGTATTCTGTGTATTTTACGTTCTAATTCTTAAAAACACATTTCCCCCCCACACACCCCCCGCCCTTGAAAGGCAAGCCTGCGTATCCAAGATGCTGTAACCTGTGTGGAATGTACGTGCAGAAATGGAGTGGGTTCATTCTGGTGTCTGTCACTGGTACAAGGCTGAAGTCATTCTGTGGGGTAAGGTTCATCACGGAGCTTCCTGTGGTCGAATCGCTGTGAGTCTGCTATTGTGGCTGACCTACATTAATTGCAAAGATATTTCAAGCCTACCTATTCCTTTTTTTCTGAACGTGAATAGACTAGGACCTAATACGAATTTAAAATCGAGCCTTTCTTTTTGCACGTGGTCAGAAGCCTCAACATTTTAAAGCTAATCCCTTGCTCTAGAAACAGGGTTGGTTTCAGTGCCAATACTGAACTGGAACCGGGTTCTGGCTGGAGGAACCCTGCAGCTGCTCGGCTGCTGGTGTGTCCCATGGTTTGAGCAGAGATGACAGAGGTGAATTCAAAGGGCGTTAGTAGCTCTCCTGGTGGCTTGCCTTCCTGAGTATATCCCCGCAGAACGCCCTTGCAACAGTTAATGGGACCAACTGTTGCAAAGGAAGGCACAAGAAACTTAGTGAAAAGCATTTGCATCAGGTTGAGAGTCCAAAGAATGAGCTTTCCCTTCTACTTCGTAGGTTTGTAGAGTAGGTTTGGAATTCTAAAATATATGAAACCTCTCTCATATTTCCTGAGAAGGAGATTCTGTCAGTTATTGGAGGTCATGAAAGCTTTAGAAGACCTTTTTTCACTTTAACTAGTTCTTTTGAATAGCATTCATGAAGATTATAATCTGTATAATCATTTAATGGCATCATCAGAGGAAGTCTGGTTATCTTACAAGAGCATCATCTTCAGCAACCCCGTCCGTCTTTCAGCATGAGTTATCCAAGTGAAAATAACACGCCAATGTCCAGCGTGCTTTATCACTGGGACAGCTGCCTAAATAGATGAAATTTCAGTAATAACAATTTTTGTGAAGTAAAACATCAGTGGGAGCATCAGTTAAGTGTGACACCATCTGAACACATCCTCAGCCTCAGAATAATCAAGTGATACTCTTTATTATAGACATAATATGTAATTTGGACATAAAAATAACTTTTGTGGTAAAGCTCTGTTTTCTCTCCTAACAATTTATTTCAGCTGTACGTCTAAGCCGGAATTGTGAAAAGCATAAACGTGATGTTGTATCTGCAATTTGCATATTTATATTGATAGTTTCTTTCCAGTTCCCGTATAGCTGGGGCACAGTGAGATCGTTTTCGTATGCCATGCTTCACTGCCTGTCAGTTATGATGCACATTTGTGTTAGGACACGCCCGAGAGAAACAAATCCTGAAATGTCAGGAACTGGTGGGAATGCTGCTTGCTGGCGTCCTGCCCATCTGAGCAGAAGGCTGATGGGTATACGTGGTAACAGTTGTCTCTCACTGGTTTGGATTGCTACTGAGCATGTTTCTTCTGTGCTTTTGTTAAGGAAATAGGAGCGAGGTTTCCAGAACCTACCAGCAGCATTCCCAAGCTGCCATTCTGCTTTGCTGATCACCAGTCTACCACTGGGACCTTTGGTTTTCATCAGGGAGCGATGGAGCATGAAGCTGCACTGCAGCTGATGGCAAGTGCTGTATGGATGGACCCAATTTCAGGTGTGTTATATAGGGACAAGAGATCTAGGAGGAGACATAGGATTAGTCACAGGGTGGTAGCAGAGGATGAGAGGATACTGGAGACATTTGGATGAAGCGCGGTAGAAAGCTGGGAGAGGCACGGCAGAGCCCAGCAAGGCAGCTCTTCTGCCACTGCAGTAGCTAATAGGACTTTTCAGGCAGTCCAGGCTTGGGAACCCCTGTGCCACAAAACTGCTCTCAGCCGATTCCTGACTTTCAAAACGAGGGCAATTTCTTGACAGAGGTGAAACTTTGTGTGTCCTAGCGAACTGAGCACAGTTCTGCACAGACTGCCGCATAACCTGTGGAATGGGTGGCAGCTCGGGGGCCATGGACAGCCTGGGGAGGAATCCTGCCAGCTAAGCAGGTTCCGTGCCACAGCCTCGCATAGGATGTTCACCGTGATCCAATGGCCCATTTTTTTAATGAACGATGTTCAATTACTTTTTGATTGTAATGCAGAGAAAATCCTGCAAGATTAGACAGATGGGAAACAAGAGTGCTGCATTGCTTGTTATTCTCCACATGGCAGCTCATGATGATTATACTCTTTTTACTCAATCATTATGCTCTGAAATGGACAATAAAGATGAAGAATTGCTGTTTGTTATGCTGTATGGTCTCTGGAGTGCAGTTCTATTTATGTTCTCAGAAAGAAAGCTTTACTTTGCTGTTATGGAGATGCTAGTTATATTACACCTATGAAATGACAAACTAGCCTTGCTTAAGATATGCCTCCCGGGAATTTCTATGCAAGGTTGTATTTTTTTTCCTCTTTTCTTTCTCCTTCACAAGATAAATACCACAAGCAAAACACAAAGATGCACTCCTATAATAAACTAGAATACCAACTGCAGAGCAAACAATTATTCTTGTAATCTTCATTGCCATTCTTTTCCAAATCGGTCTGCCTGTGCAGGGTGAAAAAGGCATTTTGTATATATCTGCAGTACGTATGAGCTACCGGAGAGATCCCCATGACCCTGTATTACAGGGCACACCAGAGCAGACTTTTAAGATTGTGCAGCGATGGTACGGGACACCCATTCAGAATTTTGAGGAAGATTATTAGCATTGCTGGAGTGGGTCCAGAGAAGGCCACAAAGATGGCCCAAGGGATGGAGCTCCTCTGCTATGAGGACAGCCTGAACAGGGGTTGTTCAGCCTGGAGAAGACTCCAAGGAGACCTTATTCTGGGGACTTATAAGAAAGATGGGGACAGTCTTTTTAGCAGGGCTGGTTCCGACAGCACAAGGGGTGATGGTTTTAAACTAAAAGAGGGGAGATGTGCACTAGGTATAAGGAAGGAATATTGAATAATGAAGGTGGTGAAACATTGGCACAAGTTGTCCAGGGAGGTGATAGAGACCCCATCCCTGGAAACATTCCAGGTCACTTGAATGGGGCTCTGGGAAACCTGGTCTAGTTGAAGATGTCCCTGCTTTACTACAGGGAGGTTGGACTTAGATGACCTTCAAAGGTACCTTCCAAGCCCAACCATTCTGAGATACTGTGCTGGTGAGGCTTACACCTTTGACAAAGTTTGGATTAAGAACCCTCTCCTGCAGGAAACCCAGCATTCAAAAGCTGGGAATTTCTAAAAGCTGAAGTAGTAACAATGTAAGAAAGCACAACTGCTTTGTCTTTGAAATTGAAATGTCAGCTTTTCAAATAACTTCTAAACAATGTTCTGAGTTTAGTAACTTTCGTATTCTTCAGGAAGTCTTCATATTTGGTCAAACTCTGCTGTTTACAACAGTGAAATTCTGTATGATTCATTTTCTTATCTTCACTATGAATTAATTGGGAGCAAAATTTGTTATAGTGAAGATCCATGTCGCATCAGGATTGGCAGGAATAATTTGAGGAAAGTCTGTGCCTGAACATCTCAAGCAACAGGTAAGGTGTTATCAGTGAATGACGTGATGTTTTTAGGGTAGCAAAGTGCTTCTACGAGCTGCAGAATGGCAGTATTTGTATAAAGGGGGGATTTTTACTGTGCAGTCTCATTTACTGCTCGTGTCCCAGTTCTGGGGAAGGAAGTTAAGAATCTTAATACCTGGGAAAAGTCATGTGCAATTTGTGTCGTCTAAAAGGATGCTGTGCCTATAGGCGGAGGCAGCGAAAGGATGTCCCAGGCACTCCCCTCCGGACATGGCTAAGAGCAGCTTCTCCCTCCTGCCCGGCCTTGCTGGGGAGGGGGCGACGTGCCCCCGGGGTGCCAGGTCCCGCTGCGGGATGGGGAGGAGGCGGCCGCGCTACCCGGGCCGCGCTCCCTCCCCTCGACCCCCGCCCGT